>NC_009320.2:140022-214391 GCF_000002845.2 Leishmania braziliensis MHOM/BR/75/M2904 | reverse complement strand
TCCCCCCCCCCCCCCACACACACACACACGAGAGGGAGGAAGGGGGAGGAAAGAGGCCTAGTCGGGAGAAACTGCTGTAGAGACTATGGAGTCAACTGCACCTTTCCCCACATCCCATCCCAATACCCACCACCAAATATATTCGTTAGATGCACCCCGCCCTTTTTCCTCTTCGCTGTCTCCGCCTTTCCTTCGTCCTCCACGAAAGATGTGAGTGTGGCGAAGGCGCCGCTTTTTTTCCCTTTGTGCTTCTCGTTCCCTTTGTCTGCATATCGGTGCTATCCTGGTCATCTTTTACTCGGGCCGCGGTGGCAAGAGAGAGAGAGAACCTCTCCCTCCCCTTCGCGTTTATCTGCGCACTGCTGGCCGCGTGTGAGGCCTCGGGGGCAGAGGAGAGGCTCCCACGCGTAAAATGCGAGAAGTGGGTAACACTGGTGCGTGCGTGAGAATGAACGGAGCAGGCATGCGCCGCAGTAAAACAGCCGGTTCCATGTGCCCATCTCTGCACGAGCTCGCGTGGTTGAAGAGCAGCGGATCGTCTGAATTTTGAGCGGAGGAGTCGTCGCGGTCCGGGGACACGCTTGCCTGCCATCACGTGCGCACGCTTGCTGGTGCCTTGCGTGCAGCCTCTGGAGTGAAGGTGTTAATTGTTTCGTTCTTTCTGTCTTCATTCTTGAGATTGAGCCGAACACGGGGGCTCAAATGCCGTGAACAACAACAACAAGTGCAAAAGAAAAGCGGCGACAAAAAAAAAAAGGAAGGAGGGTGTGGTGTCTTCACCGCACTTCCATCTGAACACTCACGTGTGCGCTACTTTGGTCGTCCACGGCGTAGGCGCAGGCATACGCGCGACGTCACGCACAAATGGCAGCGCTGGCACCTCATAGTTTACAGAATTTATTGGTGCCTTTTCTTACTGATTTGCCTTGGGTTCTCGATCCTCCCACTTCACACGCCCACATACCCACTCACAATTTTTCTCATCTCTTTTCGAGGAGGATTGTGGAAGCTCCACCCTTCGCACTCTTCACACTCCTCGTATCCTTCCTCTCGTTGGCGGCTACTCCCCACTGTGCTTTTTGTTGCTCTGTTCCGCTAGCTGCAAGTGTGTGTGTGTGTGTGTGTGTGCTCTTTAGTTATTGTCGCCGTACCGCTATTGCGGGTACTCACTGCCGACAATACCCGTTGTACGCAGTCGCCATCCGCCTTCTACACTCGCATAATACTACTGCTATTTCGGCCTTTCTCTTTTATTATTATTTACCCCCTTTTCCACAAATCCGGTAGCTTACGCTGTACAGAGGTGCCCACACACCTGCCCAGTCACACTGTCCTCTACTTCTCCACCAAGGTGCTCACGACCCATCGCTCTCAACACACTCTCTACAGGCACAAGGTAATTTTGATTGGTTGTTTATTCAAGAAAACATCCACAGTCCAAGGACCGCTAGGAGCAACTATCACAGGAACATCCACACATCCACACACACACACACCACACAGGGGCGTGGTAGAGGCGGTGGTGACCTTCACACCCAAAGGAGTGCGGGCCCGCACGTCGAGCTCTGGAGATCATCAAGGCGGCAGCACATGATCTCCAGATAGCTTTTTCTTTCTTCTTGTTCACTCCATCATATACGAAGTGGAGCGAGAAAAGGGAGAAACGCGAGTTTCACACACCCACACACACGGACGCACCCCTCGGCCACAGGCACGCACAGGATCGAGAGGACGAGCACAGGGGGATACACAGACCGGAAGAGGTGTACGCTTTACGTGTATACATGTAGAGAAAGGGAGCCAACGAACACCAAACAAAAGCTAAGAGGAGCTGTAGAACGGCAAGGACCTCTCACTCTCTCTCTCTCAATCACGGGTACCCCGCCTTGATCTTATTCGATGTCCTTTGGGCTGCCTTGTATGGCTTTCCCTTGCTGCTTGGCTCATCCACCACGTTCTCTGTCTCGTTGTTTTGGCAGGACGGGCGTTAGCGTTTCATAGAACTACCATCAACGTGAATCACTGACCGCAGTGTGCCCTTTTCACGAGGGTGTGGACCAGCGACGACTTCTGCTAACTTTTTTTTTCCTTTCTTTCTGGATCGTTTGTTCTGTTTTGTGCGTGGTGGTTGGCGTGTGTGTTTCCCCCGTGTATTTCTGTTGTGCCTGCCCCGTCTGGCTTGATTTCGAGCATCGAAATCTCTTTTTTTTTCTTTTCTTATCTTTGATCTCGACTAGGTGCAAGTTTGCTCATCTCATGTGATACCTGCATGCGTGCGTATGTATGTGACTGTCTCTGTCTTTTGTTTTGTTTTCCTTGCTTCTCTGCTCTCTCTCTCTCTCCCTTTCTCTCTCTCTCTCTCTCTTGCACCCCTGTTCTTGTCTTGCCATTGGATTCCCCCTTCACCTGCAACTCCTCTTGGAAAACGCATAGCGACGCATAGAGACCGTCGCCAGCTCTAAGGCTGGTTACTGTCCTTCAAGTCTCACGCTTTCACTTTATGTTTCTCTCCGCATCTGTGCACTTCGTTCTCTGTCTTTCCGCTATTTTCTTATCTAGTTGGCGTTTGCTGTATCGTGTGCCGGCATCCCCTCGATTTTCCCTTTCGTCTCTCTTTCACACTGTAGTGCGCCTCTCAACCTCTCTGTCGGAGTCTGTCTCGGTGTGTCACTTGTGTAGGTGCGTGCCTCTGTGCGTGTGGTTTCCGTTTCGTTCTTTGCCATTTCCCTCATCTGCTCTTGTACTCGCTCTTCTGCATTTTCTCGCTCCTCTCCCACACTGTTCCCTCTCCTTCTCTGTCTTGTTCGTTTTGCTTTTTGGCGTGTATCCGTGATAGTGCGCCTGTCCCTGCGTTGGTGCGTTGCCCGGAAGTTGGCGCCGATTCTTCCCCCTCTTTGGCATCACAGAAGCCTCGCCTGGGTTCACCAGTGACCCCTCTCACTTTCCCGTGTCCCTTGTGGCGATTCTTCCCCTTTACCCAACCCAACAATCCACTCTCTCATTTTGTCTCGCTTCACCACTGCCGCCGCCGCCATCTGATCTTCCCTGAGTATTCTAAGCCATTAGGGTGCTTTTTTTCTTCGGTTGCTGTTTATCATCACCATCTTTCATATCGCCTCCGCGCCTGTGTGGTCGCACTTGTGTGTGTCACTGGTCGCTGAGAGTAACCGCGCAGAACCACCGCCCCCCCTAAAAAAAAAACACACAAGTGCACCACTCTTTTTTGTCCGTACTTGTGTCGACCTGCATCGTTTTCTTTTGAGGAAAAAAAACGAACGGGCTCGTTCTTTCGGCTTTCTCATTCGCGGTGGCCTTCACTTGTTCGCCTTTCTTTTCTCAATCTCCTGCGCGTCTTCTCTCTCGCGCTGATTGTTGCGGCTCTCTGTGTGGCGTTTATTCTAATTCTTGTGTTTTTGCTTGTACATAGACAACTCGAGGCAGACAACGAGAGAAAGAGGGAGCGAGTGAAATTCCTTTCAAGAATGAGAAGCTAGATCGTCACTCAACGTCCGCATACACCCACCCACACACACCCACACACACGAGCACGAAGTCACGTACTCGAGCTTGCAAAGGTTTGCATTGTTGGTCTTCTATCCTCTCTATTTTTCTTTCAATCGCTTATTGTTGTTATTCATATTTTCTTTCCCGTGCTTGTCCCCTCTCCCTTTTCCTCCTGCGAACGCGCGCTCTCTCTCTTTCCCTGTGCGGAACCGTGCCTCGCACCATCAAGCGACGACCGTTCATTCCATCTCGAAGAAGGGAGACGCTCAAAAAGCCAAGGATTGGACTTGCAGGATGGATCACTACGACGTCCTCGAGGTCATCGGCGAGGGCACCTACGGAGTTGTCTTCAAGTGCCGAGATAAGCGGACTAATCGGATAGTGGCAGTGAAGCAGTTCAAGAGCTTCCAGTCGAATGCGTACGTTCGGGTAGCGATGCTGCGCGAGCTGCGCGTCGAGCAGCTGCTCAAGGGCGAGCCCAACGTGACACAGCTCCTCGAAACATTTAAGCAGAAGAACCGCCTGTACCTTGTCATGGAGTACATACCGCGTAGCCTGTTAGACCTGCTGGAGGAGGCACGTCACGGCCTGCCCGAGGACTCGTTGATGGTGCTTCTCTTCACCATTCTCTTGGGTATTCGCTCCTGTCATCGCAACGGCATCATCCATCGTGATGTAAAACCTGAGAACATCTTGGTGCGCAACGACGGCACAGCCTCTCTGTGTGACTTTGGGTTTTGCCGACCACTTCCCCGGGAGCTTCAGCCGCAGCCACAGCAACAACCACACCAGCACTCCACCTCCTCGAAAGATGTCGGGTCATTGGCTTCACCGATGACTGGGAATGGAAGCTTTGGACAGGGCTCTTTGCAGTCACCATACAGCACGCCGCAAGTGCGCAACGGCGCCTCAGCCTCAACAGCCAACTCGGCAGTGCTCAGCGAGCTTGTCCTCGCTGATCATCAGGCGATCATGACAAACTACGTCGCAACGCGGTGGTACCGAAGTCCGGAGATGCTCCTGGGGATGCCCAGCTATACGTACGCCGTCGACATGTGGGCTGTGGGCGCCATCATGGCGGAGGCCATTGGCGGTGAACCGTTGCTGCCCGGCAAGACAGAGCTGGAGCAACTCTCGCTTATTCAGACCCGAATCGGCGATTTCCCAGCGGCCTACGAGGCGGCGGTGCGGAAGAGGAACGGCGGCATGCTGCGCACCAAGTCGACGCAGCAGAAGTCACGACGACCACGCGACGCAAGAGGCGGTGCGCAGGAGAATGTAGAGGCAAAGCAGGGCACGAGCCTCTATTTAACCAACCATTACGGAGGAAGAATTACGATGGCTGGCATGGACTTACTTCATCGACTTCTTCGCGTCGACGCGGCGGAGCGCATCGCCGTCGAGGACGCTCTTGAGCACCCCTACTTCGACGATATACGAGGGAGGTTCGATGTGGCGGTGAATGGGGATCATGCTGCCTTCAGCAGCCAAGATGCCTGCCACAAGACAACAGAGATGCAGGCGACCACGGCACACCAAGAGCCTTTCCCTCCCCTTACTGCCACCCGAGCCATCCACTCCACTTCGCCCTTTTTCTGCACGCCCGGTGTCGCTGGTGGCGGCGGCTCGCCTTGCCTAGAAGCAGTGGCACCACCGCTGGTTGAGGTACCTATTTCTCTGCTAGATAAGAGTACAGAGGTGCAGGACGACGGAGGTAGCCCTCTGCCGATGCCGTGTCGCGCAGCGCGCTCACCTCGCTTGACGAGTGTCGCGTGGGAGGCATCAGCTTCTTCGTCTGCATCGCGCGCAGCTTGCGTTGTTGCCACTGGTGACTCCTCGCTGGTTAACTCGTCGAGTTTTTCGCTGTGGACTTCCTCGGACACCTCAGCTAAAGTCGCGCCGCCGACTGACGTCACGGCTGAGGAGGGCCACGATCCTCTCCCACAGCTGTCTAGCGTGCTTATACCACTTGCTCTGGAGTCACCCAAGGTGAACGAGACAATCACTGACTGCGCAGCTGCGGCACGCGACAGGGCTGCCGGGGACGGCAACTCGCCACCTCTACGGCTGGTGCTGGAGGAGGTCAAAAGCGGTGGCCGGGTAGTACCGCGTTCACAGGCGGCTCGTGAGGGCACCAATGCTCGTGCCGTTCAGCACGACGCATCAGTGATCATTGAGGACTGCAGCTCCACCTCCCTGTTCCAGAGCCGGCAGAGCCACCACAGCCCACGAGATGTGCGGCTACTTCGGCGGCGCACATCTAGCCTCAAGGACAGCGCGAGGGTCCGGGCGCTGACGCGAGCTGGTTCCCTACCAATGAATGCGTTTGCACAGGAACCCGGAGGTGCTGGTGGTGCTGCATGCGAAGACGTGGTGGGTGACATGGACTTCTCCACCCCTCTCTCTTTGCCGAAGACTCGGCGAGCGACGAAGAAAGAAAGAGACGATGTGATGAAGACCCGACCACTACCTCACAGAGGCACCGCTGCGAATGCATTTCGTACCAAGTCACCGTCCTCTCTGTTGGCGCAGTCATGCTCTTTCAAGTCGATGCTCGCGAGTCGTTCAAAGCCGCAGGAGCAGTCGCTGGCACCTACTGTGGTAGAGCCTCCCTCTAAACATCGTCTAACGCACTCTGCGCGAGAGGGCCACGCGGAAAAGCTGCGACACCTCAGTGGAGCGATGAGCGCGCCACGAAGCCAGGGCAGCAGAGGCGGCGTCGACAAGAGCACCGCGGCAACGTCGAATGGCGCACGCCCATGCAACAACAACTCAGGGACGTCCATTGCGCTACCGAGTACGCGTGGCGGTACTGGCCGTAGTGGCGGGCTGGCCTCTGTGGCGAAGGAGCGGCGTTCCAGGACTGGTAAAGGCCGCGATCGAAGTGTAGGGCGTGTCTTTCCAGCCGCCCCATCCTGTGTGAGTGAGACTGCTCTGGCCTCTTCTTTTCGTGCGGCTGCACAGGGGCTAGCAGAGATCTCGGTGCAGAGACACCAGGGAACGCCCAACTTGCATCCCTCTCCGCAGCGGCGTCGTCGCACCTGCACACCGACTGGCCGCGCTGGTACTGCAAACGGTAATCCCTACAGTCTGGCGCTGTCGAAGCCCCTCTTCGCCCGCAGCCCTCCAGAGGTGTCCGCAGCGCTCGCAGTAAGCAACACGCGTGGCGGTGGTAGCAAGAGTCCTGGGCACTTGCGCTACGCATCACCCCAGCTGCCATGTGAAGTGCGGCCGCTGCCGGTTCAGGAGCGTGTTACGTTGCTGAGGGAGATAGAAAGCCTTAGCATCTCAGTGGGCACACCCAGCGCTGTGGAGGTGCTGGCGCCGGTCGCGGCTGTGCCTGCCTCTCACCGGCCAAAGTACGCTGAGTGGGACATTGACTCTAGTGGAGACGTTCACGGCAGAAACCAAGGAGGTACTACCGACTTTCCCATTACCAGTGCGGAGCCTGTGGTGCCGACGTCTCAGCCACCTAATCAGCTGGGTAACGGTGTAAGACCCGACGAGGATCACTGCAGCGGTGATGCCGATTCCTTGCTAACGCTGTTCGAAACAGAAAAGCAGTTCTCAGCGATGACTGTGAAACGAGACACCGTAGCTTCTGGCGCAACCTCAGCTCCTGGCAAACGCACGGCCGACAGCAAACCAGAGGATGATGGTTGGGAGAAATGCCTCCAACGACCGCCGCACTCCGGGGGCAGTACCAGCGGGTGCTCCCCTCGCATGGAATCGAGCTCGCTTGCCGGGATTGCCAGTACACACACCGCGAACGTCCCCACAGGCGGCAGCTGTCGCGTAGCACGCAGTCTCATTTTTCGGTCCTACCGCACGGCATCGTCGCCCTTGAGGCTGGCAGCAATTCACCCTTTCTCACCTACCAATCAGAGAGAAGGTCTACCCTCTGAACTGTCGATCAGCAACCACCATGAGAGTTTCTCCGCTAGTACTGGCATGTCTTTCAAGACTCCTCCGAATACTACAAACTCGGCCCACACACGCCGGCTCGCTCCTGCGCTGCTGCGTCATCACCACTTCACCACCGCTGCGGGTGATTACTCGCTGCAGACGCCAATCGCCCTCGGACCCGATCCTGTCTTTGGCAGAAGTTCCTTTTCTGCGCAGTCACCTTGTGTCGTGAGCAGCTCTGCGCGGTCGCCGTTTCTCTCACCAGCCCCCCAGCAACTCAGCGGCGTTGATGGGCAGCACGCCTTGATAGAGTCGCAGCTCCTGTCGTTGTCTGGGGCGCGGCAACAGCGTCGTCTCTCCAACCCCATCGAGCTGTCTCTCAGTGGCGAGTTGCTTGAGGACTCGGCCGCTGGCGTCCCACGTGGAGGGTACCGCGGCCACGAGAATTCAACCCTGCTCTCCTCCACTCCCCCTACCACCACGCATGACGACTTGGAGACAGTAGTGCTGATGGAGACTCCACCAGCACACCGGCACACCAATCAACAGCGTCAGCACCGAGTGCACAGCAGTGGCAGCTGGTCTCCGACACGCACTGGCATGAGAGTCACTATGTCATGTAGCATGCCAGACAACTCTACTACGTCGCGTGGCCTCGACCGAGAGGCCGATGAATCGCCAGCTCATCGTGAAAGAAAGGGCTCTGTTGCGACGGCGGATGTAGTGGACACCCCCGCGGGAGCTACGAGGCACAACACCGTTCCGGAGTTGTTTCCTGCCGCGCCAACGCGTCTACTGGGGTGCGACGAAGATGATGTGATCAGTATCTCCAACACGTCGCCACTGTCGATGCGGGGTTCGCTGAATGCGTTCGGCACGGTGAATGACATCTCCCGGTCATCACGAGAGAGAGTCGGGCTCTCCCTGGCGCCTCCCCAGCCGCTTCTCGGCGGATCGAGCGTGCTAAGCGCGCAACAGCTGCACGCCGGCGGAGGTCGTAGGAAGAGCCGCTTGATGCTCTGAGCGAGAGCACACTCGCCACGTGGAGGGGAAGGCTACCGGCTTTTGGCTCTGACGACAACTGAATTGCTCTCCTATGTGGATGCAGGCGTTCCGTTATCCACCGCGGGTGCACGATCCTTCCTCTCTCTCCCTCGTGTGTGTGTGGGTGTTTATGGATCGTCTCACGCTTTCCCTTTCCCTCTTTCTTCCTCAGCACCGGCGGCGCTTTCTCTTGGTATGGCGATGGCGCCCCATAACTCTTTCGCTTCTCTCCGTCTCTCCCTTCTTGTGATTGGGGTTGGGATTATGTGTGCGTGTGTGCGTCTGTGAGAGGGGTTGATGTATGCCCTCTGTGCGTCTCTGTTTCGTGGGGTCTCCTCCTCTTCATCTTCTCTTTTGTCCTTCTCTGGTGTGGATGTCTCCGCCCTGCCGCGGCGCCCAACAACATCAGGAGGAAAGGAGAGAGCAAGACCAGAGCGCATCGCTTTACTCAATTGCAAACGCAAAAAAAAAAAACGCCCAGCACAGGCACTTTAGTATGCGTGTGTGCATGTCTACGCCTCTCTTGAACCGGGGGTATTACCTTAGAAGAGAGGGCAGAGACAGACCACGATTCGCTATGAAATGCTGCATGCGTCACTTCACTAGGTTCAGGGGCAGAGACGTGACTGCGAGCGCCACTGCCTTCTCTTCTTCCCTCCCTTCCTTGCTTTTTTTTCACAGTGATGCGAATCGCCTACTCTGTCACCGGAGGCGGGGTATCCGTTATCGTGGATACGATGCGCACAGGCACACAGCCTAGCCTTTCCTCCACGTCTTTTCAGCCTCTAAGTCCTGCTTTAGTCTACTCCTTTATTTGTGCTCGCCTTCACTGAACTGTTTGCACCTACCACATTTCCTTTTTTCTTTCATTCTTACGTGTACTTCACGTGGGTCTCGCCTTGTTTTCCGCGTTGCCCTTTCAGGGTATCCGCCGCTTCTTCCATCTCTCTCCCTTTGCTCACCCCCTCGCCTTTCTCTCTTTCCCTCGCGCTGCAACGAAAAGGTGGTCGGGAGCGCGTCTCCTGGTCGATACCTCCTCTTCGTTCGATTCGCCGTTTCTTTCTCTCTTTTGTGTTCCCTTTGCGCCTCTCCGCCCTCGCTCCGCCCAACATACGGCCAAGTCAATGGGTACTCGCTACCCTCCCCTCTCCCCTCCTCTTCCCCCCTACACAAAGAGGCCGACACAGAGTCGCGCAGGTGTACGCACCGCTGCGCCCACCCACATCCACCCACCATCGGTGCTCTTTCTGCTTCCTTTCCGTGCGAAACGTGAGTAACTAACCCCCCTCTACACTTTTCATTATCGTTGATGCTGGCAGCTTTCTAGTTGACTCCAAAATGGTCAGGCGATATTGCCTAGCGTCCTTTGTATTAGACGCGTTTGCCGTTGTGTCACAGGCCCCTCTTTGACACACATGTTTATACAAGAGCTCAACTTCTCCGCAATGACTTCCCCCCACACGCACACAGCCTCTCTTGCGTTCTCACTTTTCGCCAATGGGTTGCGCGCTGTTGAGGGTCACCGTGGTCGTGTTGCTGTATGCTGGTCTCGGCTTTGGCGCAGCTGGGGGCGTGCACCATCGGCATTTGTGTGAGTTGGATAAACCATGTGGTACGGCATGCCAGTGAGCATACGGGTCGCGGCTTCTGCAATTAGGGGCCTGGCTGCCGATCCGCATGCCGGTCTTCACAGATGGCATTACCGGCAGCAGCCGGCGCTACTTCAACTCGGGCCCGAGTTGACCCAGTATCGATGACGGCAGGGTGACCTGTGGCTTAGAGGACGTTCTCACAAGAGGAAAGAAGTGGGTGCTCCTGGAGCGGATGATCTCACCTCCCATTCAGCTGCTCGCGGAGCGTGCTGAATGTGCAGAGGGAGAGTGGTAGCACTGTTGTTGGCTTCTTCATCCAGCGAGATCCCATCTGCGGCCGGCTAACTACCCTCACCATCCACATGAAGACCAGTATAAAGGACGCCGACTTCTCTCTCCCTTCCCCACACCTTTGGCCTTGTGGGAAAAGAGAAGGGGCGGGGGCTCGCTGCTGGCACTGTGCCTCTCGCCTTGTGCTCGTGTGTGTACATACGCACTTATACATGTGTGTGTGTATTTCCCTTCCCGCTTGCCCTTTTCTCCACTCCATCCCCTGACGGTGTGCGCTGTGCTGTTTTCCTACCACGTCTCCCTTAAGCGGCGCTAGCGCTGCTACGCATTGCCTCTTTTCGTCTTGAGGGGGAAACGCCAAGAAAGGGCCAAGAGACAACAGCTCATCTGCGCCCTTGTCTCGCCTGCCTCCCTTTTCTCTAAGCAATAGAGCTGAACATTGGCCTGCCACGAAGATAGCTGAATTAGCCAAGGAAGAGAAGAACACGTGTGGCTGTGACCACGGACTCGCTCTTCTTCCTTGCGGTACCCATCACGGATGCTAGAGGAGTAGGGGATGGTATAGTGTGGCATATCTGGGCAGACCTGCTGGCGCTGCTGGTCCGTCGCGTGCGTTTCTCATTCCCGTTTCTCCTTGGTCATTTTGGGCCTGAAACAGCACGACAAAGCCGACAAGCTTGCAAAATCATTTGTGTGTCAGAGGCACGGATGCCAACTGCATGGACCACAGATTCGGTGACCGGTCCCATGCACCAGGCGGGCATCCTCTGCTATTCACATGACAGCCACCACCGCTTCTGCCCTCGAGCAGGACCTTGAACGCGGCCCCCCTGGATCAAGGCACGCCACCCACCTGAGTCCGCCTGACTGAATGCGCAGCACACATCAGGAGGAGGAGCGAAGAAGGACAGGGAGAGTCCATCAAATGCATAGCCTAATTCAACAACAAGAGGGTGGTTCGTTCTAGACGAGAAGGCTTTAACAGCCGCAGCGGAACACGAGGTGTAAGGGAGATGCGCTTTTATGCCCCTATTAGCTGACTGGTAGCAGAATGGATATAGTGTGTGTGTGTGTGTATGTGTGTGGGGAGACGAAGCGTTCCTCAATAGGACAACAATGATGCTCTGCTGGAAGCGCACTAACGCGTAGGTAGTACCGATGCGCCTATACCATTTCCCCATTAAATTATTCTGATGGAATCTTTGCCTGCTAGTGCTGCTGTTCTGAGGCGAACAGTGGTCCCTTCACTCGTTAACTTGAAATCAATGGCCAGCTTGTGAGCGTTTTCGGGGCTTACTTCTCCCCCCGCGAGGGGCTTTTTCGGCATCGAAGAACGTGCGCACCGCAGTGTGGCACACGAGTTCAGAATGTGTAGTATTTTGTGGTTTGCTTGTTGAAGTCAACGACGCTAGCCCCCTCATCCTGTCTTCCTTTAAATTTGCAGCTGTCTTTCCACCTCTCTTCTCTGTTCACTTTGGGCACCCTTCATGGACGCTGTTGGGCAATTACGTGCAACGGCGCAGCTCAATCTAATGTAAGCAAACGCCCGCAATAGTCCCCCCTTTTTCTGTTGTCTCATTTTCCCACCCGTATGTAGGCGCCTCCCTCCTTCTCTCCCCCTCGCCCATCATCATCCTCATCATCAAGACGTCTTCCACTGTGGCTCACTGAAAGGCATCGCGCGCGCTTGCACACGAGCGCCTTTCTATTTACACATTCGAGTTTTGCGAGGACTCTGGCGTGCGACACAGGCATTACATCTCTCCAGGCTTGAAGGGCAGCGGCGAAGCCATTGCTTCTCTCCTTTTTTTCCTGTGAACTCTGCTTCGTTACTCTTGCGTGGGCATTTCTGGCCCCGTGGTGCGCTGCTCAAGCACTTTGGCGCTTGTGAGGACTGTGTGTGCGTCGGCGTCGAAGAGTGGGTTGTCCCTTTTGGGGGCGTTTCTTTCGAGCGCTTTTTTTGTCGTTTGTGCTTTTCAGCCCCCCCCCCTTCCCTCACCCACTCCCGCCCCGACAAATCCTCGCTGCCGCGCTCGACTGCTCTAGATGCCGCAAGATCGCAGTGAGCAGCTAGAGGAGCTGCGGCGGCAGTTCCCGTCAACCTCCGTCGTCACGGAAAGCGCGCAGGAGACGGTGCTTAAGGTAGATCATGCGCTGCGCATCAGCCCGACAATCGAGTATGCTCTCTCTCTGTACGTTACACTGCCCTCGTCGTTTCCGAAGGCTGCGCCGAAGGCGACGATGCCGTACTGCTGCCACAACGTCCCTATCACGCCCCCCAACATCAACCCTTCTGAAGCGATGGCGTACCAGTGGAGCGTCGCCACCTCCACCTTGGTGGAGGCGGTCCGTAATGCGTTTCAGAACGCGGCAGATTGCTGGGGCCCTGTAGAGCCTCCAAGCTTACACAGCGTCACGCTGCAGCTGAGTGGGGAGACGGACCGACTGCTGCGGGACCTGGTGATCAACCCAAACTGTCTCGACGCCTACTGCTACCAGCTTCCTATTGTGAAACTGATGCGGAAGGTGAGTCGGCAGACAATGAGCGAAATCGAGCGAGTTGCGAACGAGAACACGACGCTGCGCAACGAGGTGGAGACGCTGGAGGCGAAGGTGAAGGGCCTGCAGCAGCGTATCGGTGAGCAGGTGTCCCAGTTGCAGCAACTGGGACAGAATCCACTCCTCACTTCCGTCGGCACTCCCGAGGCCCTTATCAAGACCCTTGAGGATGATGTGCGTAAGATGAGTAGGGACTGTATGGTACTCGGAAAGCGCGCCATGGACGCCTACAAGGTAGACAAGGGTGATTTTCAGGATTTGCTGGATCAATACAAAGCACAGTCCAAGGAGATGCACATGCTCGACTTGAAGCGGATATCCTATCGCGCGCAGTGCACCGCGAGCTGACACGATATGAGGTGCATTCGAAGGCCATGGGGCGATTCTGGACTACTTAGCCATCCGTCGTACGGGATGGGGGAGCGATCCACTACCGCCCTCTTCCTTCTACTCCCTCTCTCTCTCTGTTTGTCTTTTTTTTTCTCCTCCCATGCCCACTTTCCGTGTATTGCGTGTGTAAGTGTGTATTCTCTTTGCCTTGTTCTTCGTTCGTTGTGGTGCCTTTCTTGTCTCGCGTCTCTTCATTGCGCCTCTGCTGGCCAAGCACGGGCCTCAGTGACGGCATCAGTATTCCTCGAGACGCGCGCGTGTTTTGTCTTTCGTTCCCTTTTTGCCGATGCAGGGCGGGAGAGGGGGGAGGCCTGCAAGAACGACTCTCTTCACTGGCGCAGAGTTTTTTGCCTCTTCTCCGCATATGCCCATCGAGGGCCTCTTGTTGGCTTTCTGCTTTCGTGGACGGTATGAGTGGAGGGGACGCGGCTGTCGGTGGTGGGCACCTTTCAGGTGAGCCTGGACACGCATCTCCATGCGATCCACTCCTCTACTCCTCTCCTTCGCCGTAGTCGTGGAGCTGAAGGGCGAGCGCTTGTGTGTGTGTGTATGTCTGCTGACTTCTCTTTCACACACATGCGCACGGAAAGGCACCAGCTGCGTCTACCCTTCATCTCTAACGACTCTCTCACTCTCGCTATTCGCGTGTCGTGTGTTCGTAGGGCAGCATACACGCGCACATGAAGACACATACTTAACGGTAGAGCTCCACGACAAGAACAGAAACACCGAGGAGTAGGTCCACCGAGAAAACCCGCTTCACTCGCCTCTCCCCTTTACTCGCCGCACCGCTGAGTGGGTGTGCGTGCTGCTTGGAATCACCACGTATGGGAGTACCTCTACGCCAGTGCCCTAGCATTTCCACCGCCCTTTTCCACCTCCAGTAGCAGCTGCCGCAGGTTCTCGTCATCCTCGTCTGTGTCTCCTTGCGCAGGCGGTAAGGAAAGCGAAGTCACCCAAGCGAGATCTGCTACACCCTGTCAGATAACCCCATCTCCTTACCTGAGTGGTTCGCGTCGGCCTTTCTTGACTACGTGTGGCATGTCCCGAAGAGAGAGAGAGAGGAGTCGAGCGCAATACGTCATCAAGTCACTATCCCGGGTTTATATAAGGGATGTGTCTTGTAGCGTGTGTGTGTGGGTGTGTGTAGCACGTCTGCCCTCTTCTGTGGCTGTACGTCTCTCGCTCTCCGCTTTCTTCCCATTTGCTGATCCACACTTGTCCCTCGATGCCTACGCTCTCCTCTCCATTTGTACTCGCCCCCGGCCCCCTTGCGCTCTGGCGCCATTCCACTTCTCGTCGCTTCTTCTTTCGCGTCAGCGGCGGCCTCCCCGTGCCATTTTTTTTTTCTTGGTCGCCTCGCTCCTCTTTATTCCACCTCGAACTTCGTGAGATACGAACCCCTGTCCCCCTCACATAAATGCACGCTGAGGAGGAGTGGGAAGCGAGGGAGAGGGGTGGGGGTGGGGTCGAAGGAAGGAGCAGAGGGCCACAATGCAGTTGCTGAGGCGAGCAGGCACAGGGAGATGCAGATGTACTCCATGGAAAAAGAAGAGCGAATTAATGAAGAGAGAGTGTCATTTCTGTGCATGGGTGTGTGCGTGTGGCACTTTGTGCCTTCCCTTCCGCGACTCTTGCACTTAACCTCAGAGAGATGCCCTGGGCAGCCAACGAAGTCGACTCTCTCTATGGGCGGATGTGCGCACGCTGGTGGGAGAGCGGCCCAAGGGACGCCGAGGATGCGTCGTCTCGCATCTCTGTCGCTGTCATGTTATCCACTGCTCTTTCAAACCATCTTCTTCTCGCCTGCCCCTTGCCCCCGCCCACCGGCGCCTTGCTTTTCTCGGTGCCAATACCTCACACACCCACGCACTTTTTCTCGTCCATCAAGTCGTACGCACTCGTGGCTGTTTGGTTTGTGTGTGGGGTGTGTGCTTGTGTCCCCCCAATAGAAGGTCTTGGCGGTTTCGCATTGGCTTTTCCTTCGTGGTGCTGCTTTATATGAAGAGCTTCGACTGCCATTGGTCCCTTTATACGCAGAATTCACATCCCTTTTCCACCCGTCGGTTTTCGTGGGCCAACGGCGCACAAAGCCGCGACCGAAGAGCAGCTGCTGAAGAGAGAGAGAAAGAAAGACGCGACTCATGCGTATAGTCGTGCAGAGGCGCAGTATCTGTGTTTAAGGCTGACCTTACAAAGTAGGTTTGAAGCGATGCCTGACTCTGACTCTGCGTCCTCGTCGTTTTCTGGGAGTGGGCCACTCCCGACCCCAGTGGAGACGGTGTGCATGAAATGCCATCAGAAGGCCATCGAGTTTGAGACAAACTCATGCCATCATCCCTGTTTCTGCAGGCAGTGCGCCATGAAGTGTGCATCGGGCGGGAAGTGTAAGACGTGTGGTCAGATGTACGCTGGCCTCACTCATGTGAAGCGGTAGCTTTACCTTGTATGGGTTGCGGTAAGGCGTTAAGCGCGATTCGCGTGCGCTTTGCTGATGATGAGGACTCTTTCTTCGTTCGCTTGCCTCGCTTTTTCTGCGCCTCTTCACTTATGTGTGTGTGTTTTTGCCGCATATCCGCATCGCATCTCCCTCTGCATCCATGTTTTGTGACCTCATTCCTCTCCCAACTTCTTCTTAGCCTGTACCGGTGGCTTCCATAGGCAGGGATGAGCAAACCACAATTGTGTCGGTGCACGACCCCGTCGCGCGCTCTTTGCGCATGAGTAAGGCGTGAAAACAGCCACGATAGCAACAAGAAACAAAAAGTAACACCGCAACCCCTACATTTCCCTGCATCTCTTTCCACTCAGAATTACACTCTGTGATGTACTGCAACTGCTGCTTGTGCACCTGCCGCTGCCTCCTTCATAGCTCCCGTCTGACCCGCTCCAGCTCCCTACCCACACCACCGTCACTGCACGCAGTGCTCTCCACTCTCACCCTTGCCTTTCCCTTTTTGTCCACATTCGCGGTTGCAATGCGCGTGCAGCGCAAACCATACTTCGATCTACAATCGCACATCCACTCCATCGAAACAAGTTCATCCCTGTCCCTTCCTCTTCGACGCCTCCACATATGGTGGCCGCACACACACACACACACACACACACACACACCTTGCCCTCTTCGTCCTTCACAATTGTTTTTCTTTCGTTTCATATTTCGTTCGCCGTTGGTTTTCCTCTCTCTCCTGTTTCTCTCCCCCCTGCCGCTTTAGTGTGTCAGTGATTGGTTTTGGACTCGCTCTACACATCGTCGTCCTCTCCCTGCACAGGTCGCTTCGGGTAAGTCTTGCAAAAGGCTACTCAAAAGGAGCAAATCAGCTAGGCGGAGAGAGAGTCCGAAAGGGTGGCAGCGTGAGTGCTCCTCTTCCATCGGCGTAAAACTGCACGGGATAGGGGAACGTGTGCGAGAGACGCAACTGAGAAAAACGCACTAGACTTCCCTAAGTAATTTTTTCTTCTCTCGTCTCCTCCCTCCGTGTCCAAAGCACCGGTTGCGCCTCTGTTCGCGTCTCCGCTGCACCGCCACACGAACACGAGCCCTTTGTCCTCTGAAGGGCTGCCTGAACACTTGAAGAGCAGCGACAGCAGTGGAAGTGCAGTGACAGGCGTCCCAGATCCAAGGTGCCATCACCCCGATAGAACTCGTTGCGGACTGCTTTGTCTTTCTCGTGTCTCGTGTTGACACACCTTCGTTGACCTCCTTGCCATAAAATCGTTGACTTTGTTTTCCACACTCTCCACCACCACCACCACGCTCTCGGCGCGTCCAGTAGCTTAAAAAAAAACGAAGAGAATAGCCGCAACACTCACAAGTCCCCCTCCCTCCATCTGTCGTGATAAGCCCCACAGTCTCTTTTATCTTGGATTTCATTCCTTTCCATTCTTCTCTAATAACTGAGGGCTCTTTTTCTTTCTGCTTGTTTGCTCCCCTTACGGCATCTCCTCGTTTTCTCACCCCCAGACGGTACCTCTGCTTGAATACGTTCTCCTCCTATTGTCAGGGAATATAAGGAGTCTGCGCAATCACACCAACAGGACGCCATCACTCTTGTTTTTCTGTCGTTCCTTTGATATTTTTTTTTGATCTGTATCTTCACGTGGTGTAGTGAAGCGTCTTCTTGACTTCTCTCTCTCTGTCATCGGCTTCACCCATTCGCGTCACCTCCTCACGGTGGCCCGCTGCACCTCACAGTTTCTGTTTTACTTCTGGCGTTCTTGTTCAAGCGGTTCCATTGTAAGTACTCCCCCCCGCGGTGTCTTTCTGTGCTGTTGTGCGTTGACGGCTGTGTCGTGTGTTGATCTGCCACGGCTTACGTGTCGGCCTCGCTCTTTTTTTTTATCCGTCTATCTTTCTCTGTCTGTGTCTCCGTGGGTCCATGCCATTGGAAGAGATACTGTTGTACGCGGCGGGGGCCGTTTTCGGCCTGTGCTGCCTCTTCGTCTACAACAGCTTCTTATCCTCCCCCTCCTACATGGAGCACTACTTTCAGTTTGCTGCGGTCAAGTACACGGATGATGTGAGAACCCTACCACAGGCAATGAACAAGCCCTTCTGGAGTAAGATCTCGACCTGGATGACAGTGCTGATGATTTTGCCGATGTTTCTCCTGCAGTTTGTCGTACTGACACCGTGGGTACTGCGGCAGAAGGTGCAGTACCGCATCATCACAAGTGCCGTCTTCTCGCTGGTTGCGGCGCTGCTCCTTCCCGTATGCGCGGCTGTTGGTGGTGTCAGCGAGCGCTCTTCCATGGCTGTGCTGATCATTTCCTGCATTGTGACTGGCGGTGCGACAACCGTCCTGGAGTCTGCTTTATTTGCTTTATTTGGATCTCTGCCTACAAAGTACATAACGGCGCTCGTGATGGGGGGTGGATTCTCAGGCAGCGTCAGCTCTGTGCTGCGCATTATCATCACGGTTGCCTTGCCGTCGACTTTTTCGGGAGTGAAGACGGGTGCCGTCATCTTCTTTTCGATTGGCATAGCACTCATGGTGATGGTCATAGCAATCACCGTGCTTCTGCGTTTCAGTCCTCTGGTCCGCACCTATTGCAAGGACTACCGCCGCTCCTGTCACGGTGCCTTCTGTGTGCAAGGCGAGGGGGAGAAGAGTCAGCCACCACAGGAATGTGTTTGCGCTACGGCTCCCCGTTTGGATTCGACGCCGACGCAGGAGAGGATGGCGGAGAATGGCGCGGAGAAGATGGGGATCGCTATGGGGGCGGCGCAGAATCTGGATGACGGTGAGCCCCAGGCCTACACTACCGGTAAGTGTGAGAACGCCGCCGGGAGTCCGCTTTCTTGGCAAGACAACGATGCTAGCGTGGTGGAGGCGGAGGCGAGCGTTTTCGCTGTGGTGCGGAAGATCTGGCTAATGCTGGTCTGCCTGGCAGCGAGCATGTTCACGACCCTGGTGCTGTTCCCCGGCATCGGCCTCAGTGCTATGTACAAGGAAAGCAACGCCACAGGCGGTTTAACCCCGGCTAAAGACACGGCGTGGAGCAAGGAGGCGATCATGCCAATGGTCGTCATCCTAATGTTCAACGTTGGTGATACCATTGGCCGCCTGATTGTCAACTTTAAAAAGCTGTGGTGCCCGCAGCGCTTCGTGCCTGTTTTGGTGGTGGTGCGTGCCATCGTGTGCGTCATTCCGCTTGCGCTGGGCATCTGCACACCCAGGGTGATCAACTCGAACGCCAACCCCATTGTGGTCTTCTTGCTACTTGGCAGCACGAACGGCTATTTACTTGGCCTGGCGATAGCGTACGGAAGCGGCGACCCGCGCTTGACAACTAAGGAACGCGAAATTGCTGGGCCATGCATATGCTTTGCAATTCTCGGGGGCATCACATTCGGCTCCGTGGTGAGCCTTCTCATTCTCACGTTGGCCCTCTAGCGCAGACACGCCCACCGTCATGAGGAAGGGGGCCTCGAGCGCGTCATGTGATGCTGCGGTTGGGACTTAAACCAGTTTTGCTTCCCTCTTTCTGCCTTCTTGATAGCGGTGCATTGTGTGTCTTTCCAACGCTCGCGGTCCCCTTTTCGTGCCGAAGACGAAAAAAAAAGCGGAAAGAATTCGCTTCAGTAGAGCGAACTGCTCGGCTTCCTAGGCCCTCCCCTCTCTGTTTTACCACCTCCCACTGATCTCTTTAGGTCTCCTTCCTACCTAACTCCAGTGCTGCTTGTGTGTGTGTGCGTGGCGCTCTGAGTGGGGGACCGTGACTTTCCTTCAGGGCAGCACCCCTGTGTCCTTGCAGTTACTATCTTCACCGCCATTCTCTTCTTTACCTTGCCGCAGTATACGGCCGCATAGCTCTTGTCTGCGCTTTCAGCCGCTAATGCTCATTAGCCAATTACCGACTTAGATCACATGCCATCTTTACCACTGACTGCTGTACCCTTACCCCCCCCCCCCCCCGCACACACAACAGTGGTTCCGACGAAGGACGAACAAAGAAACAACGAACCACTGCCGTTAAACCCACACGAGCAACTCAGTTTACGACGCGTCTCTTGCGCGTATCCCACCTCAGCTGACACACAGTGGTTATTCATCTTCCATCATCCTCGTTCAGCACAGAGCGTCACTACACAGTCTCGTTCTTCTTCACACAGTCGTACGTGTTGCGCCACTAAAGTTGCATTTACACTGCGCTAATCGAAGGAAAGCAACAACCTCCACTGCTGCCCCAACAGCCCCCTTCCTCCCCCAGAAGAGGCACCGGTCTTCGACAGTGCACCGAGGAACTGCATATACACTAGATGCACCAATCATAGACGACCCCCCTCCTACTCACGCTTGAGGAATTCTCACCCCCACATCATACATAAACCAACAACAGAAAAGAAACGAGAAGCGGGAACGAGGAGTGCGCCAGGCGAGTCAATTATTCCCTCTTCGCTGTTGCTCGCAGCGTCACCCATCTTTATTCCTCTGCTCAAGCACTACTGAAACTGCCGCACTCAGACACACTGGGCTCTGTCGTTAACGCACCGAGGTCGCTCATTGTCTCAAGAGATACACATAACCTCTCGTACAGAACACACACACACACACACGTACTCCTCTTCACTGCCGACAACCCTTCTACTTCCCTTCTTCTTACTCACCCACCAACCTTCATCATTTCTTTCTTTCGCTTCACCAAGCGTGCGCACATACGTATTGTTGCCTCTCTCCTTTCTCTCTCTCGGACTCACGTACACGCCTCTCCCCCGTGCTACCGCCGTATACACCTGCTCAAGGTTGTGTTGTGCATTCGGGTTCATTCAGCGCCTGTCGGCTTTCTTTTTAGTCGCGTCTTTTCTGTTGCACCTTTGTCCACCCAAACTCCGATTCTCACTCGGTGGCTTTTCGTTCTCCATTGTGTGTGTGTGTGTGTCAGGCTGAGCACTCTGTCGTGCAACTCTACGTTGGCTCTTTTGTGTTTTCCTCCACTCCTTGCAGTTCTCTGTTCCTACCTCTCAACGACTTTCACCTTCCCCAGCGCCTTCTCTTCGCATTGCCCTGGCACTGCACCGCAGTCGCATGTTCTCTGCCTTTTCCTGCAGGTTCGTGTAGGTACATCTTGCCTCGCTCGACACTCGTGCGCGGTCTACTGCGTGGCACTGACACGGTATCTTACGCGTCCCGCTACCATCTTTTTTTCTCTTTCCGAGATGCAGACCCGTTCCAAGGCAAAGACTCGCCGTGGTCGTCCGTCGGCGCAGCCTGTTGAGGAGGTTGAGGTGATGGAGAGTCAGCCTCAGGAGTGCCTCCAGAATGAAGAGCAGGTGTTTCAGCCGCAGCAGGGCACAGGGGTGGCGGAGCCGAACGCAAGTGGCTTTCGTGTTATTCAGATCTTGGAGAACTACGGCGTGGCCAGCTCGGACATCAAAAAGCTGATGGAGTACGGCTTTTACACGGTCGAGTCAGCGGCTTACGCCCCGAAGAAGGCCATCCTGGCAGTGAAGGGGATCAGTGAGAACAAGGCCGAAAAGATTATGGCAGAGTGCGCCAAACTCGTGCCGATGGGCTTCACTTCGGCGGTTGCCTACCACGAGGCACGCAAGGAGATCATTATGGTTACTACTGGCAGCCGCGAGGTGGACAAGCTTCTCGGTGGTGGCATCGAAACTGGAAGCATCACGGAGCTCTTCGGAGAGTTCCGCACTGGCAAGACGCAGCTCTGCCACACGCTGTGCGTGACATGCCAGCTGCCGATCTCGCAGGGTGGCGCGGAGGGCATGGCGCTCTACATTGACACCGAAGGCACTTTCCGCCCTGAGCGCCTTGTGGCAGTGGCGGAGCGGTACAAGCTGGACCCGGAGGATGTGCTTGCTAACGTGGCGTGTGCGCGGGCCTTCAACACGGATCACCAGCAGCAGCTCTTGTTGCAGGCCTCCGCCATGATGGCCGAGAATCGTTTTGCGCTCATCATCGTTGACTCTGCAACCGCCCTGTACCGCACAGACTACAGCGGCCGGAATGAGCTCGCAGCGCGGCAGATGCACCTCGGCAAGTTCTTGCGTTCACTGCACAACCTTGCCGAGGAGTATGGGGTGGCGGTGGTTGTCACGAACCAGGTAGTGGCCAATGTGGATGGCTCGGCACAGATGTTTCAGGCGGACGCCAAGAAGCCGATTGGTGGTCACATCATGGCTCACGCCTCGACGACGCGGCTTAGCCTGCGCAAGGGTCGCGGTGAGCAGCGTATCATCAAGGTGTACGACTCACCGTGCCTAGCTGAAGCCGAGGCGATCTTTGGCATCTACAATGATGGCGTTGGTGACGCTCGAGATTGAACGGTGGTGGATATGGGAAGGGGGCACGCAGACACTTCTTCGATGCCTGCAACCCCGCGATCTCCCCTGATTAGGTTTTCATTCAAAAGTGTCGCTCCGTCTCCTCGATTAGTTCTCTAGCCATTCACCATACACTGCTCGTGCTGTTCTTTGTTTTCTTATGATTGAGGGCCTACAGCGCAGTCACTCGTGATGGCGTGTGTGTGCGTGCGCACTTTGGTGTGGTGTGTGACGGTGCTGCCTCTTTCTCTATTGTCAATCAAGTGCAATTCACGTTGTGCTTGTCTGCCTGTTTCTTTTCCCCTCTTGGTGTGCGTGATTGTATGATGCCTTGGGTGGTGTCGCCTCTTTCTATCCGTGCTGTCGCTGTTTTACTTTTCGATATCGGTTGGTTCTGTTTCTCCTCTGTCTCACCTGCTGGCACCCCTCCTCTCTCCCCTTCCCTCTTTTCTCCCTTGCATGTTGGTACGTGCGGACTCCATTCAAAGGCCTCTTCGGAGTGCATTTTGTGTGTGTGTGTGTGTGTGTGTGTGTGTGTGTGTGTGCGTTGAGGAGGGGTGTCGCCATCCGACCTCCTCGCGCTGTTGACTCTCCTGTCCTTCCCTTGGATTTGCAGGCCAGGCGCAAGAGGGAGGGAAAAAGAGAAAGGCGATGGCCGCACTGTATGCGCACCCACGAGCTTCAGATACGAGAGGTCACAGGACTGTTCTTTCCTTTTCGAAGTCATCACGGCACACCAGTCGTCATCTTGGTAGGGAATGGAGGCGGTCGTGGAGGGCTCCACACAGGAGGACAAGCAGACCCATCTCAAGTAATGGGACGGAAACGACTACACAGTGAGATGGATAGAAGCCCAGGAGAAGTTAGAGAGATAAACTAGTCACACCCGAACACTCCGATGTCCCCCCCCCTAGCCACTTAAGCTGCCCACATCTGTTTTCCTCAGTACTCTTCCCCCCTTTGCCTGTGCTTTCCTTGCTCTCTCCCCGCCTTACCGTCTCTTCCCGTATCTCGCGGCGTGTTCATGTGTGCTGCCTTGGCTGTGCGGGTTGTGGATGTGTGTTCATTGTGACCCGGGGCGGGGGCGGGGGGGGGGGGCGTCTGTGTTTCTTCTCTTCGTTTTGCGGTTGCAGCTGCATTAGTGTGCGTGTGCGTGTGTGTGTAGCGGTCGCCTTTGTTGAAGGAGACACCAGCAAAAGAAAGCGGCAGATGGCCGAGACTTGAGGTGGGTGCTTATTTGTGCGCGCCAATGGAGCGGGACACGAGCTGCACAGAACACAACCAGCAGTCTTTCCCTTGTCTGACTTTTTTCCTGATAAGATCCTTCTCTCTTCTGCACGAGCGTGCTCCCCCACTGCACATAGGGATGTGTGCGCGCTGTTTCATCAGTTCCGTTGTGCCGAAGCGAAGAGTGCCCTCGCTTGCTCTCTCCCTCTAGAGCTCCATTCCCTTCATCCTTTCTCCACCTCTGGCTACCCTCATTGCCCCACTGCATCCTTCACATGTTCTCCTTGTTTTTTCTCCTCGCTTCTGGGTGAAACATCACTGCACTCATATTTACATAGGAATAACTAGACAAGGAGGAGTTTCGCGTCTTCAACCCTTCAGGGCCCCTCGCGAAAATGACGACCAAGCGCCGCAACCACGGACGTTCGAAACCCCCGCACAGCCGCGGTCGCGTCAAGCCAGTCCACTGCTTCAACTGCGGTCGGCTGACACCGAAGGATAAGGCCGTCGGTCGCTTTGTGGTACGCCGCATGCTGGATGCCGCTTCCGCCCGCGATGTGGCGGAGGCGTCCCCGGTGTACGGTGCGAACTTCCCGATGCCGAAGCTGTACATGAAGCAGCGCTTCTGCATTGCGTGCGCCATCCACAGCCGCACTGTGCGCGCCCGCCCGGTCGAGAGTCGCAAGACGCGCTACACGAAGAAGGTGCCGTTTCGCCCGGTCGGTAAGAAGTGAAAGAGTTCGCTAGTGGCGAAGGGATAGGCGAACTCTTCCCACTGAACGGATGAAACACGACGTAAGAGTGGCTGTTTGGTGCCCAGGGTGAGGGACAGCAGTAGAGAAACGCTGCTGCGCTGAAGTGTGACAAGACTGTTCTGCCGCTGTCTATCCTCATGCCCTCCCTATCCCGCTCTTCTCTTTATCGTTGTCGCTGTCTTTGTCCCCCTGTTCACGTTGATCCCTGTCGTAATGTGTTATTTCACGAGCACACTGATCGCCTTCGTTTGTCTTCGTATGTTTTCTCTCAGTCTTGTTTCTTTTTTTTTTTTTCAAAGAAAACGCAGCAGCCACAACAAGAAAAGTGAACAGCGGCAGGAGTGACAAGAGCGTTGGTCGATGTGCGCCCTCATCTGGCGTGAGATGGGAAGGACAGTAAGAACACATGTGCGTGGGTTTTGCATGCACATGTTCCTCGGTAGCGAGGACGAGGTTGCGCTAGAGCGAGGGTGCGGCGACGCGGAGTATCTCCGTGGAGTCAAAGGGGATACAGCTAGTGCAGGTTGCATGCATGTGCATCACGTTGTGGACTAGGCTGCTCCCATCCGACGCGCTGTCCTTTTCTTTCGACATCGGTGCAAGTTAGTTGGTTGAGCGCGTTTCGCACGTTTCTGTGAATTTATGATTTCCTCGTGACTTCCTCCCCCACCTGCACCTTCAAGTGCGATTTTCTCACTCTTTTATGCCTTTCCGTGACCAAGGACCTCCAGAAGATAGGCGTCTCTTAATCGCCATCTCCCTTCAGCGGACCCACGCCGGCGCTACAGCGAGTGAGAGCAGCTAAAGTGCCACCGAGTTTGGTGCACACGCGCCCACGCAATCGCGGACGCACTCGCAGGTGTTCCCCCAAAGACACGCACACACAAGCATACAGACACAAATACCCCCCTTACGGTATCATACACTTGTATTTTAGATTTTGACTCTCGGCGCACTGAAATCACAAGCAAAACGGCTCTGCGAAGACGCGTATGCGGCACCCATTAACGTTTGTTGTTGTGTTCCACTAAGGCGATGACGAGCATCGAGAAGTTGCAGCTGTGCGGTGTTCGCAGCTTCGACCCAAACCCAGCAAATCAGCAGTTCATTCAGTTTCAGAAGCCTTTGACGGTCATTCTCGGTAAGAATGGTGCTGGCAAAACCACCATCATCGAGGCCCTGCTGAACGCGTGTACGGGGGCCATGCCGCCTGGCAGTGGGGCTGAGAAGGGTTCTTTTGTCTATGATCCCAAGGTCGTTGGCGAGACAGAGGTCAAGGCGCAGATTCGACTGATTTTCACAGGAAAGGGTAGTAAGGTGATGCAGGTCATCCGCTCCTTCCAGGCTACACGGAGCGCTCACCGCGTCACTTTTACTACACTCGACAACACCGTCGCTTTCCAGGACTCGGCTACCGGGGAGGTGATCTCCAGCACGTACCGTTCCAGTGATGTGGACCGTGTCGTACCAGAGATGTTGGGTGTCTCGCCCGCTGTTCTGACACACGTCATTTTCTGCCACCAGGAAGAGTGCAACTGGCCACTGGGGCCGCCGAAGGATGTGAAGCGTATCTTTGACGACATCTTCGCCGCCACCCGGTACGTCCTCGCACTGGACAGGTTGCGCGACAACAGCAAAGAGTTCCGCCGCCAGCTGAAGGAGCACGAGGCAAGTCTGATGGCCCTACGGGAGCACCGCGAGCAAGCGAAGCAGCTGGAGCAGCAGATTGCGCAGAAGGAAAGCCTTGTCAAGGCCATTCAGAGCCGCAGCATCGGCATCGAGCCAGAGCTGCGGGGCCTGTGCCAGGCACGGGAGGAACTGCGTGCAGTGGAGGAGCAGATCGAGACGCTGCAACGTGAGGTGGCGGTCACCAGCGGACGTCTCGAAGAGCGCCGCGAGGCCATACGACGCATGGGTGCACCTACCACAAGTCAGACACTAGAGGATTTGCTCGAAATACGCCGCTGCTTTGGAGCGCAGATGCAGCAACTCGAAGAGAGCCTCGTGCGCGATACCAAGCGCCACGATGCAGCCGCAGCGCGGCGGCGCATTCAAGAGGAGGAGATGTACAAGTGCCGCTCGAACGTGCAGCTGCTGGAGCGTGAGGCGCTGGTGCACAAGGGGAATGTGGTGCAGCTTCGCGAACTTATCCAGCACTTGTCCAGCGAGTACGTCCTGAGCGAAGACAGCATTGATGAGCTCAGCCTGCAGCGGGTGCTCCAAAAGGCGGAGGTGGCCGTAGCAGCGGCACGTCAGCGCATTTGCGCTGCCACAGAGTGCGTTCAGCAGCGTATTCAAGACGCAGAGGACGGCGTGCAGGGCAACTCTCGCGCGGTGGATGGATGCAACAGGGAGATCGAGATGCGCGAGCACGCCCTGGAGGGTGTGTGCCGCCGCATCAAGGAGAACGCCGCTGCCATCTCGGCCCTTGGCGGCGACGGGTGCCGCACACAGCTGCTCCAGGTTCAGACCGAGGTGGAAGAGCTGCAGCAGCGTGTCGCCGCCGCTGAAGTGTTGCGGAAGAAGGGCGGTGAGGCGAAGCGCAGTCAGCACATTCTCGTGGAGTTAGAGGAGCAGAACAGTGCGGTGGCCCAACTGCGCGAGGAGATGATGCAGCAGAAGTTGATGGAGCGTCAGGGGCAGGATCTAGTGTTGCTGCGTCAGCAGGTCGACGAATCCAATGCGGCTGTGGCGACGGCGTTACAGCGAGATGTACTCCCGATTTTGCAAGAGATCGGCATGCAAGTCCCACAGGATGTGGGTGCTGACACCTTCTCATTGCAAACTCTAACGTCTTTGCGCACCCAAACCGCCCAGGTACAGCAGCTCAAGGCGGAGGACTTGCGCGCGCTGCAGACACGCGTACTAGAGCTAGAGAATATGTGTGCCATAGAGGAGCAGCAGATGTCCTACAACACCAATGAGCTAGACCAGTGTCGCCGCTCTGTTGATGCCGGCACTAGACAATGCTCCGGTCTCGTCTCTAACATGGAGGACTACGAGGAAATGCTACTACAGGCCAGGGAGGCAGCAGAGACGGCGTCGCAGAGGCGCCACGCCCTGGAGACCCTTGCGACGTGCTACCACGATTTTATGGTGGTGGCGAGGGAGAAGGGGATGTGCGCCGTCTGCGAGCGTTCCTTTGAGAGTGAGGACGCGTTGGAGCGTTTTCTGACGCGAAATGCAGCCAAACAGCGCACCAGCCCCGATCAACTGGCGGCTGTGGAGGCGGCCGTCACCAAAGCCCAGGCGACCTACGAAGGTTTTGAAAAGCTGCAGAACGTCGTGGCGACTGTGCGGCGGAACTTGCCGCGTATTCCAGATCTGGAGGCCGAACTTGAAGCGCTTGAGGAGAGGGTGAAGAAGAATCGAGCGGAGCAGCGCAAGGTCTCTGCGGCCCGCGATGCCTCTCAGCATGTGGTGCATCAGCTGGACATCGTGTTCCAGCATCTGTGCAGAGTGTGCACCATGGGGGAGAAAACGGTGGCACTGCGCGACACACTGAGGCGGAAGGAGAAGGATGCTGAGGCGGCGCAGGCGGAGCAACAGCGACAGCCACAGATACGACGAATGCAGGGCAGCGGCGACGGTGCCGCGGAAAGAGTTCAGCTGCCGCAGCGCTCCTTTGAGGAGCTTTCTGAGGCCTACGCGGCTTCGACGGAGCGGCTGCACCAGCTCAATAGGCAGTTTGCTGAGGCCCAACGGATGGAGTGCGGCCAGGACGAGAATGCGGTGCATCGGCAGCTGCAGGAGCGCAAGGCAGCGCTGTTCCAGGCGGAGGTTGCGGTGGCAAAGCTGGAGGATCTAGAGACGGTAGCTCGTGAGCTGCAGGAGGAGGCGGTTCAGCACCGCACGCGACTGGAGGAGCTGAAGGTTCAGGCAACAGAAGCGCAGCGTAGCGTGGAGGTGCACCAGCGGCGCGTTCTGCAACTGCGTACCGAGCTTCAAAAGGCGGAAGCTGCCGAGCGCGGCGCTTTGGACACAGCGGAACAGCAGCTCCGCCAGTTGCAGCTCTCACTGCCTGCGGTGCTCAGCTACGTACAGAACGGCTGCAACCAACGATTGGAGGGGCTTCGGGGGCACCTACGCGAGACCGAGAGCGCGTACGAGGCCGCGACCCAGGAGGAAGAGGAGCTAGCCAGTCGGATTAACGAAGCTCGGACGACGCTAAGTGACCAGCACCGCCGCTCCGCTGACATGGACCGCCAGATCGATGTTCTGCAGCAGGCGGTGTCCATCGCGGCCGACGAGGCGCGCCTGACAGAGACGGAGCGCACTCTCGCCTCGCTGAAGTCGGACCGCCTGCACGACGTGGAGCAGCTATTGGGCGAGGAGGCGGGACAGGCGAGCCTCGCAGCACTGCGTGAGATGATCACCGCCAAAATCACGTCGCTAGAGAAGATACGCGCGCAGCAAGACGGCAATACGGAGGCGATGCTGCTTGATGTGAGTCAGCTGAAGCAGCAGCTGCGTGGCGACAAGTACCAGAACATCGAAAAGCGTTACCGGTCGACTTTTCTGAAAGTGCAAACGACGGAGATATCTATCCAGGATATCGAGAAGTACTACAGCGCTCTGGAGAAGGCGGTGCAGTCGTACCACCAGGAGAAGATTACGCAGATTAACCAGATCATCGCGGAGCTATGGCGCCAGACGTACCGCGGCAGCGACATTGACACAGTGGAGATCCGGTCAGAGACCGAGGGGACGACAACGACTGCGGCGCGGCGCAGCTACAACTACCGCGTTGTCATGAAACGTGGAAACAATGAGATGGACATGCGTGGTCGCTGCAGCGCTGGGCAGAAGGTTCTTGCCTCGATCATCATTCGGCTCGCGCTGAGCGAAGCCTTCTGCTGCGACTGCGGTATCCTCGCCCTTGATGAACCGACAACAAACCTCGACGACGACAACGCTCGCAGCCTGGCGGACGCGCTGCGGACCCTCATTGAGGTGCGGAGGGCGGTGAAGCACTTTCAACTCGTTGTTATCACGCACGACGAGCAGTTTGTGCGTGCGTTGGGTGGCCAGTCGCTGGAGAAGTTCTACTACGTTCACAAGGATCGCGAGGGTGCCTTCTCGGTGATTGACGAGCGCACATTTGACCAGCTCTTTGCGTGAGGCGAGAGAGACAGTACTGTGCGCTGCGCAACCGCCATCTCTCAGCCACTCTTTCTCGCTCGCTGCCGTGGCGTGCATGCGTGTCGTTCCTTTCCACAGCTGCGCTGTTGCAAACATGTGCTCCGTCGATTGCTCCTGCCGTTTCTCACTGCTCAGCAAGCTCTTTGTGTCCTCGCTTCGAGGATGTGTAGGTTTGTCGGGGCGTGTGCGTGTGCTTCTGCGAACCGATTCTTACACACTTTTCTCGCTCTCTCTCCTTCTCTAGAGCTCTGTTGGTGCGGTTGCGGGGTGTCTGCCACCTGCACTTCTGCTGTACGGCTGCTGTGGTTCTCGATGCCGACGTGTTTTCGCCTTGTTCTTATGTTGTTCGCTGCTGTCCTTGATGTGATGAGTATCAGCCCTCCCTCCCCCCATCGCTCTCCCTTTCAGTCGTTGGAAACGCAGTGGCCAGCCCCTTCTTTCCTGTGTGGTTTTCTCTCGTTTCCTAGCATGCGCTGCGGATGACGAGGCTCGACGTGGGCGGCAACGCAAGAGGTGGCCATGTCGTATCAAAAATAAAGTCAAACGCATTGGGCGTGATGCTGCTGTTTTGAAGGGATGGAAGAGAGATCTACGTTAGCGCTCCACTTTCACCTCTTCACATGCGGGGGATGCCCCCGCAGTTGCTGTGTCGGCTTCAAGCTCATCTCCTCTATGGAGCCTGCCACCGTCCCCCTTCCTCTCTACCGACTGCTTCGCTTTCTTCTCGTAGATGCAGCTCTTTGTCTGCATCATCACCGCTTCTTCCCCTGACCCTCCTGTGAGGCGTTTGTGCGAGCAGTGATCTCGGTGGTGATTGTTTCTCCACCTTTTCTTCATTACGACGGCCACCTTCTCTTCCCTGCGACGAACAGGCACGCTTTCTTTAATTCGCCCACCCACACCACAGACAGGATTGCCAACCGTGAAAAATGACGACGGAGGTTGGCCCTGATGACAGTGTCGTGAATAACTTCATCATTACCCCACCGTCCCCAAGGTCGGAGTGGACAATACACGACTTTGAGCTGCTGCACAAGCTGGGTGGTGGAAACTACGGCGATGTCTACTTGGCGAGTGTGCGCAAGAGCAACTATGTCGTGGCCATCAAGAAGCTCTCTATCAAAAAACTGGCAGAGTTTGATATCGCCAACCAGCTGCGGCGCGAGATCGAGATCGCCTTCAACACGCGGCATAAGTACCTCCTGCGAACCTATGCCTACTTCTTCGACGAGCACGATATTTACCTCATCCTGGAGCCGTGCAGCAATGGTATGCTCTACAGCGAGCTGAATCGCGTGAAGCTGTTCCCACCACCGACGGCAGCCCGCTACGTAGCACAGCTGACCGAGGCGCTTCTGTACCTCCACCAGCACCACATTCTGCATCGCGACATCAAGCCAGAGAACATTCTGTTGGACCACAACCAGAATATCAAGCTCGCCGATTTCGGCTGGTCGGTGCACGATCCGCTGAATCGGCGCAAGACCTCCTGCGGGACGCCAGAGTACTTTCCGCCTGAGATTGTCAGTCGGCAGATGTATGATATGACCGCCGACCTCTGGTGCCTGGGCATCTTCTGCTTTGAGCTACTTGTGGGCCACACGCCGTTTGTGTGCAAGGACAACGACCAAATCTACAAGAAGATCCATGCGATGCAGTACACCATCCCGGACAGCGTTCCACCAGAGGCAAAGGATTTGATTTCGAATCTGCTCGTCCGCGAGGGGTCGAAGCGGCTGGCGCTACATCGCGTGCTGAACCACCCGTTCTTGCTCAAATACTACTATGTGCCGAACGGTATTACACCCCCGACGGGAAAGCGGCCGCGCAGCTAGCGAGACACGCTATACGGAGAGGGCGAGCACATGTTCTTTGTGTCCAACATAAGCGATGTGCATCAGCAGTGTGCAAGTAAGAAATGAGCGGGAGGGGGTTTTGGGCATCGCTTTCGCGCTCGGGACTGTCTTTTGTGCCCCCCCCCCTCCCCCCCTATTTCTCAAGTGTGACATCACCTCTCTGCACCCCTTTGCCTGTCGCTTTCTCCTACTCTTTCTCCTGTGTGCACGTGTCTGGACTAGGTGACTTTCCTATTTTGTCCGCGCTCTCTCTCTCTTGTTTACCCCCCCCCCTCACCCCTCGTGACGCATTGCACGTCAGACCTTTCTCGCGGTCAGTCCCCTTGTTCTTTATGTTTTTTTTTTTTTTTTGAGGCGCTGTTGTAGTTTATGCTCTCTCTCTTCTATCGATGTGTTGGTGATTCTGCGACCTCACTCCTCTTGGCGGGCCGCCTCGACGGAAGAGGCTCTGTGAGGCTTTCCTTTTACTTCTTAGATTTCTTGAGACGAAAAGTGGCCTGCTGCTGCTGCTGCTACTGCCGTCACTGCCGCTGCTGCTCTCGTTGTGTTTCGTCCCAGTAGTGTGCCCTCCTGTCATGTGTGTTCGTTGTCGCTCTACATGAGGTCCTTCTCGTGTTTCTCTCTTTTTTTCTTTTTCTTCTACTGACTCCTCTTAGACGCACAAGTGAACTCTCAAATCGCCACCCACGTACTTTGTTTGTGCGGCAAAATCAATTCCTGGTTGCCGGAAAGGTGGAGAGGATCGAGGCCTGGATGCACATCCTACTGGGCGCTCCCCCCCCCTCTCTCTCTCTCTCTCCCCTGCGCGTTTTCTATTCTGCAATAGCGAGAGGAAATACAAACGGGGATAGGCGCCTCCCGCTTCGGTTAGTGGGAAGCACTTAGTTGCCTGCACCAACGCTGCTGGTATCACATCTGCTGTTCTCCGCTGTTTGTCTGTGTTTCATAACTGCGTTCCATGTCCCCTTTTATCTGGCGTCTATCCTCATCATCTGGACTTCCCCCATCGCCGCTCCTTTCGCCCCCACGCTGGCACACACCCATGAGCGCAAACGAATGGTCAAAGAGGCCTTCGGGAAGAACTGTGCCATTGCTCGCATCTACACCACACCCATAGATTGCCCAACAGGAACGAAAGGGTCCAGGAAAGCAGTAGCAGACATCCACAACAGCACGTAACTGCTCTATCTATACGGAGCCAGCATAGTGTGACTCTCTTCAGACCGGTCAGGCAAGAGTACACACACCCAGACACATACACCGTACATTACACCTACACTTAGAAAGGATACGTTGGGGACGGTGTACGTGTCACCTGCTCTTGTGTGTCATATACTTCGTGGTGCTTATTATACGATTATCAACTACCCCTACTCGTCCAAGGAGCGTACAGGGGCAAAGTCACACGTCATTGCCCCTCTCGGCTTCCTCTCCGATTTCTTCTCCTCCCACCTCATCACCACTGCACATTGAAGTCGAGAATGGAGTACAGCGGCATCGCCCTTTCGCCGGTGGATGCGGAGATCAGCATCCGGCAACTGCGCTCCTTCTCTGTGGGGGAAGTCGGCACGTCTTCCTGGAAAGATCAGCGTGAGGCGATGGAGCGGCTCAACATGTGTACGCACAGCAACGCTATGCAGAAGACGGATGACTTTGTGAAATCGTTTCTTCTTGAGCACGACAAGCTTAGTGACGTCTTGCACGAGTTGCTGGTGATGGAGGTATGGCGGCAGCGCGTGCTGCCAGGCGCCGTCGAGGCCGTCGCGCACAATCCGACGGCGACGTACATGTACTGTGCTTACGAGTCAGTGCTTGTGAACCTGCTGGAGTGTATTTGCTTCTATGAGGAGGTAGTGGTTGGATTCGGTGATGATGTTCTGGAGCTCATTGATTACTGCTGGCGTCAGGTGACTCGTCTCTTCTCTGAGAAGAACATCAGTGAGGTGCCGACTGTAGCGGTGAAGGAGAGCCCGCTTGACTACCTGGAGCAGCAGCTGCGGGAGCAGCGCATTCAACGAGCAATGAGGTGCATCTCCGTGCTGTGGTTCATCACGGACCGACTAGAGGTGCTGCCTCTGTCCGCCATGAACCACGTCTTGCGGAGAAACGACGTTCCTTTCGGCTTGGCAGAGGCGCTGCTACTCCAGCCGTGGCTGCGCCGTTCCGCCGGCGTGGTGCAGAAATTTCAAAGCGGTACCTTCATTGCGGCACCCGGGGACGAGTCACAGAGGGTATGCGTGCCAGAGGCCCATGCGTGGTTCTGTCTGCACAAGCTCCTGTGCGACTCCGAGTGTCGTCGACAGTATCCGTACACGCAGCACAGGAAGATCACGCTCCTGCGCGTTCGCTCTCTCATGAATGAGACACTGCTAGATCAGCTTCCCGCTTTGCAAGATGTCCAGCGCGCGCTCGAGGAGCTGTCATTTATGGAGCCGCCAACTGGCACTGAGGAAAAGTTCCGCAGTACCCTGATCATAGAGCAAGTGCCTCGGTTAATGTCGTCTGTTGACCTACCCAGTGTGAATTGGGCTACGGAGGTGGAAAGGATGAAGCGGCTGCTCTCTGACCGCAGCGAGGCAGTGAGTGATGCCATTCGCATGGCTCAACTCTTTGACCTCATGTTTGCCGAGCAACCGTAAGCTTCGCGTGTGTGCGCGCACACCCACCCCAAGAGGACTACACTTTGTCTCGCTGCGGTTTCCCCTTCCCCTTCCCCCCCTCTCCGCTGCACCACAGGAGAGAAGGGTAGCGGCAGTTTTGTCTTGCTACGCGATGTGTATATATGCCCTCCTCCTCCCCCCTCCCCCCTCCCCCTTCCCCCCTCTCGTAAGTAACGCGAAAAACGGAGGAGACCAGGAAGCGTCGGTTTCGTGCAGTGTTGGCGATCCAAGACGAGTTGACCTCATGTGGACTGTGTAGGGCGGTGTTCGCGTATGTGTGTGTGTGTAGGTGCAGCTTGCAGTCACGCGCGTTGCTGCAAGCCGTTGCGGTGCGTCTTACTAGTACTCCCCCCTCACTACCGCCACAGCGGTAGTTGTACAGGCGCGGGGATCTCCTCACACTCGCCCTTCCCACTGTACCTTCCCCCCCCCCTCTCTCTCTCTCTCTCTCTGCTCTTTGTGAATATTCACGCGTCGCCCTCACCTCTCCTCCCGTCTCTGTCGAACTCTCTTGCTGTCTGGGTTCGTCTGCGCACGCGCCCCACCCGGACAACCTCCTCCTCCCCCCCCACCCACACACACGCAGGTGTCTGCGCAGGCTGAAGGGCCTTACCTGCACACGCTAAAACGAAAGTCAGCAGAGTCATATTAGGCCCAGACTTGCCCTTATTCCTTTTTGTCTTCCTCCCTATTTTCTCTCTCAAGCACATTCATACACGGTGTTTTACCAAACACTAACACACGCGCGCATACGCTGAAGGTTGTTGCCGCTACGCCCCCTTTTCTAATTTTTTTTTTCCTTTTCTGCTTGCGCTGCGCAAGCGCCTGTTTCACCTCACGGCAAGACAAACAGCATAGACAACGAAAGAAACCGACCAAGCCGCGATAAACACGCGTCATCATCTTTCTCACTCGCATGCCTGCAGACGCTCTCGTGATTGGACGCCCAAGTTGAAAAGAAGCGCAAGAAAGGGTTGTAGAAGAAGGCGTAACGAAAGTCCGATATTGACGAGAAACAAAACTGTTGAAAAGGCCCCCCTTGCCATAGCGCTTCTCTTCCCCCCTCCCCCCGCCCCCCTTTATCGAGGGGTGTGGGGTATGGCTGTTGTTTGCTGGTGTAGCGACAATAAAAACAAACAAACAAACGAAGAGAAAAGTGAAAGGGGCACACGGGGTCTCTCCCTCCCCCTTCCTCTCCCTTCCTCGCGTTCGCGCTCCTCTTTTATTGTCCATTCTTTCTTCATTTTCTCTCCACTTAATTTATTGTCCGCCGCGCACCCCCCCTCTCTCCTGTGTTTCTTTTTTGGTTTGTGTTCTTTAGTCAGCGCGCTAAGTCGAGAAGTTGTCATCCTCACCTTTTTCCTTCGTTTTCTTACCCCCCTTCCCTTTCTTTCCCTCCCGTGCCGTTTTCTCCTATTTGTTGTCCTCCTTTCCTCACGCTCCTATTCTCGCTCGCTCGCTCGCTCTCTCCCCTTCGGGGTGTGTCAGTGTAAGTGTGTTGGTGTGCCTGAGCGTACGTATACGTCTCCGCGCCTCTCCTTCTCTGTCTTATTTTTGTCACTCTCTTTTCCTCTCTTTCCCTATCGAGCCCGCACACCAGCTGTAGGAGCTCTTCTCTGTTCACTTGTGTCCAGGCAGCAACTGCGACGTCCATTTCTGCGACGCACCACGGTGGAAACTTTTCGCTTTTGTTTCTTTCGTTTGTCGAGCTGCAGCCACCCGGTGTGTCGGTGTCTTTGTGTGTGCCTAGGCGTGTGAGCGGGAGCGTGTCTTGACACTCGTCTCTTTTATTCCCTCCGCATCTACGCGTTGCCCTCGTTTGTGTTTTATCTGCACCGTCTCTCTGTCACACTTTCATCACGTGCACAGTTGTGCTCTTCGCCTGCTCGCCTCTCCTCTCTGAACAGCGATTGCTGCTCCTGTTGTTGCCCGTACTGTCGCGGCGGGAAAATCCTTTGATTGTCACCGTTGTCGTTGCTGCGTGTGGGTGTGTGTACGTGCCTTGGTGCTTTCTGCATAGACACACTCCCCCCTCACCTCCACCCTCTTATTTTCTACTTTCAGCCACTCACGTTGTTCGCTCTTATTTTGCTGCTGTACAGGTGGTCTTCACGGTACACGCAGCACGCTTACACGCGCTGGATGTATAGATATATTTAGTATTGTGTAAACTACAAGGAAGAAGAAACAGAGCGAACCAGAAAGCAAATCTCGAAGGAAGTCACACAGCTCCTGTAACTCTTTCCTTTTAGTGTATGTGTGTGTGTGTGTGTGTGTGTGTGCCTGTGCTTGTGTGTGTATGTGTGAGTCTGCTGTCTTGTCGTTTAGCTTGTCATACACGCTGCCTCGAACTAACTAGCCAAGCAAAAACGAAAGAAACACTAAAGGAAACCCCCTCCCTCCTCCCCATCACCTACAGTCCCTTTTCCTTTCTTCGGTTTTCTTTCTTTCTGGGCTGCTGTGCATTTCCTCTCTCGCTCTTCATACGCTTTCTCCTTGGGATTTTCGATTTGTTTTCGTCTTCGATTCATCTCCCCGCCCCCCCCCCCTCTCTCTCTCACACACCTTTTTCTCATTCGTGTCTTTTGTCTGTTTCGTAGTCCCCCGCTCCTTCTTTTTCAAGTCTGTTATTGCCAGCTTGTGTGCGTCTGTGTCGGTGCGCCTGCATTCGCGCGTTGATTTGTGTCTGTATGTACGTGTACGTGTACGTGTACGTGTGTGTGTGTGTGTGTGTGTGTCATTCACCCGGCCCCTCTCTATCGCTGCCTCCACAGAACGGCGTCTACATACATTGACAGAATAGAAGTCTTCCACAGACGGAAAGCGAGCAGGGGCGACAAAGGCCAGTCTCTTTTTTTTGTTTGTTTTCTCTTCCTTTTCCACCGCTTCCTTCCTTTACTGGAATCACGCCTACTTGCCGCTGTACGTTTGTGCGCTGGTGTGCGTGTGTGCTCCACACCACCACCGCCCCGCACTCCTTCCCTCGATTTCTCTCTGTTTTCCTTCGCGCGTACGTGTGGCGGCGTGCCCATCCCCTCTTCGTTGTTGTTGGTTCTCTCTTGCCAAGGTGTGTCAGTGTGTTCTGGCTCGTTCAATTCATCATCATCGCATTATCACGTCTTCATCTGTACTCGGCTTTTCTTGAAGGGGAGTGGTAGGTTTTGCATGTGTTTGTGTCTGCGGGTGTTGGTGGTGGTGTTTTGTTTGTTGTTGTGTGGATGCTTGGTTTATCTCTTCCAAGTCTCATCTATTTCTTTCTCTCTCCTGGTGCCTTTCCTAGCGCTCCTTCTCCCTCTTCCCCCCCCCCCCCCCACACACACTCTCTCTCCTCGGTTCGGTCTCTTCCCTACCCCGGCTTGCCTCTCCATTTTTTTTTTTTACCGCCCTTTTCTTGCTTGAACGACTGCACCCCACTCCTCTTTCTCCTCTTTCCCCTTCTCGAGAGTGTGCGTACCTCCCTTGCATCTTCTCCCCATCCTTTCTTCGCCTGCACGAAGAGCCGACTCCCCTCTCTCCCTCTATATCTGCGTGTACCGAACAAACACATCGACACATTTGCATTGTCCTCTCCTCTTCTTGTGCGTGCGTGCATGTGCGTCTGCGCTTGAATCCCTCTCGGTGGCAACGTGGGTCTCGTCTCTCGTGCATTTCTTCTGTGTTTGTCTTCTTCGCTGCATTTATTCCTTTGTTTGGTCAGGGCGCATGTGCATGCGTGTGGGCCACCGGTGGGTATCGTATCACTTGTGCGAGACGGGACTCGAGACGCTTTACGTCTACCTTTTTCCCTCCTCTCTGTGTTTGCCAGTGCGTGCGTGTACGCATTTTGAGCAGTGACTCTGAGAGGGCGCGTGGCTATCTTCGCCTGTGAGTGTGGGGTGTAGGAGGGCAGAAGTCGGCCCCGGTGGAGGAGACCGCAAGGCGGGCACTATCGTGGAAAGGGTGAGAGAGCTTATAAAAGCGCAAGGGGAAGCGATCTGTTCAGTACGCCCACGTGAGCTCACGGTAGATTCCGTCATATCTATTTTCTCGAATCATCTTATACACCCAGGCCCGCGCAAGATGCATATGTCCCTGGGCGTCGCAGACGCGACTGCCGAGGGCAACCTCTTCTCTCTCTGTCCAGAGGATGACGGCAATGTCCCCGACATGCCGTTTTTTGCGGCGAGTAACCTCGAGGATCGTCCCATAGCCCCCGCCGCAGAGGACTACCCGCTCGGGTGTGAGGTAGAGCTGCGTGACATCGAATTTGCCAAGATTGCGCAGGAAAGTAGTCACTGGGAGCCAATCATGGAGGCTGTCTTCGCGGTTCCGCGGCGCCGGGTGCGAGTGGATCGACACACCGGAGATTACACGTTTGTGCTGTGCAACGACATCGACGGCTTTGAGCGCGTCGGCTGCACCCTCTACCGCGCGTGCCTGAGCGAACCGAAAGTGAAGGCGACTCGGTACTACTCGAGTATTCGCAGTGCACTCTCCGGCCTGGAGCTGGAGGACAACGCTGAGGACATCCTGAGCAGGCCTGTGCAGCTCTGTGTAGCCACGGTGACCGCTGCAGAGACGGGTTGCACAGTACTGGAAGCGAGAGGGGCGGCAACACCATCCGCAGGGAACAACAGCATACTAACGTCGGTGAAGTCTGTGCGCAGCGCCGTCTACATGACTAGCTCTGCGGACGACGCCCGCCGACGCAGTTTTATGACATACATGAGGAGGGGAACTGCAGAAATCGGCAAGCGCAACTGCGAGGCTGCGCTACGCTACTACAACCGCGCTCTCGAGGAGATGCCAGAAGAAGAGGCGCGGGTGCGCAGCAGCCGCTCTGTGGCGTATCTCTTGGCAGGTGAAAAAGACCGGGCGCTGGAAGATGCCAATCGTGTGGTGCACCTTGTTCCGCGGGAGAGTGTGGGGTATATCCGAACGGGCAACGTGCTGCGTAGCATGAAAAAGTTTGTTGATGCGCAGAAGATGTACGCTACAGCGCTCAAGTACGACAGCTCCAGCGCGGTCGTGCGCATCCTCCTCGAGGGCAACTCCGTGGCGATGCTCTACGAGGGACGCACGAAGCGCTACAAAAAAATGCGGATTTTTTACGACGACGCAGCACAACGCGCCATCGCCGTGGCGGCGCAGAACATGGACGCAAACGAGATTGTGATGAAGGAGGCTTCCAGCTGCGTATTCCCGCTGCTGAGCGGCATCTACCGCGTCGCGAGCGGGCGACAGTGCTGCCCGATGTGCTGCCATTGCGGCCGCCCATTCGTGGACGAAGCTCAGATGGCGGAGCAGATTCCTGGGTTGACGAAGCAGCTGCTCAACTCTCTTCACGTTGTGGTCCGCCCTGTACCGTGCGATAGTAGCTGCAATGCCCTCTACTGCAGTGAAAGTTGCAAGTCAAAGGCGTGGGTGGAGCATCACTGGGTGGAATGCACGCAGCGCGGACGATGGCGCGATGGGGTGCCGGTGGTGCATTGCCTGCTGGATCAGTACGTCATGACGTGCGCTGCCAACGCCGCCGATGAGGAAGTCCCGACTGACATCTCCCCGATGCCCCAATGCGTGGCAGAGGACACGCGTCCCATCATCACCGCCGCTTGCGTCCGCATAGCGGTACGGATGATGTCACGTATGGTGAGCAGCGTACTGCCCGCCCAGGAGGCAGTTCAGCAGTACCGGTGGCTACCCGTCGCCGACGTTGTGCGAAGTCAGCGGAGAGAGGTGAAGGAGTTACTTATAACATGCTACTCCACCCTCTCCCAAGGGTTCTCTTCCGAGGACAGCGACCAGCTCACCTTCGAGGTGTTTCAGGACTACTACGAAAAGGCTAAGTCGAACTCGATCATCATCTGCTGCTCCATGTGGCCCAAGGTGGTGGAGCGTGTGCGTAGCCATCTTGACTTGGTGACCGCAGAAGACAGTCCAGCCGGTTTGCAAGACAGCGATACCCCGTTCCACTTATGCCTACAGCAAGTGCTGAATGCTCCACGCCAAGGTGTACCGGGCACGTACCACATCTGCATCTCCATGTTCGAACTGGCCTCTCTTATGACATCGAACAACTGCACGCGATCGGAGACGATGCGGCCCAACGTGATGGTGCGCACGTTTGCGGAGTCGGCGGCAAGCCTGCGCCTGCGGACACTGCGGCCCATCGCCAAGGAGGAGGTGTTGACGATGGATTGGCCGGTTTACGGTGCCGCGTGACGGAAAAGAGTATTGGGACCACCACGCCCTCTTCCGTTTTGGCGGTTCACCCCATGCCAAATGCACCCCCCCCCCCCCACCACCACCACCACCCCGCCCTACTCCTTTCCCGCGTATACGCGCTCAGCATACACGTGAATGAAGCCGCTGTGCGCGGCTGGAAAGTGGATGCGTTTTCCTCCTTCTCCGTCTGCGCATCCTGTACGAGGGGCATCTCTCTTCCGTCCATTTTCTTTCGGTGCTTTGCTGGCCCTGCGTGTCGCTCTCTTTCGTTTAGGTTCCTACTTTTTCAATCACAGAATTCTCAGCCTTATCCCCGTCTGTAACGGGTGCCACTCTTTTACTACCGTGGCTCTGCATTCCTGTGCAGTTCTGAGCAAGTGCACGTTTTGGGCGGGCAATTCTCCCACCATCGTGGTGTTAGATGGGATCACGTTTGCCTGTTTACGCACGTGCATCAACCGTCGCTGCAGCCTCGGTTTTCTTCTTTTCATTTTTTTTTTTTTGGTGTGGTGTTGCTGTTCTTTTTGCACTGCTTCGGTGCATCATCTTTATTTATTTATTCAGCTCACTTCTTGCGTTGCACTGCTCTCTCTCTCCCTCTCCCTCTCCCTCTTCTCCTTTTCCCCCTTCGCGTTGCTTTGTGTGTTTTGCTTCCTCGTTTCTTTTCCCCTCTGTCGTGTTGTTTGCATCGGTCCTACGTCTTTGCATGATTGTGGTGGACTGCACGTGCCCCCCCCCCAAAATAGGAAATAACAGCAACAAAACGAATACATACACTTCGGCGGATGACTCGGCTTACAAGCGCGCGCACACCCACACCCACATACGCCTGCGTGCAATCGTTTTCTCTGTTTTCTTTTGTTTCCTCTTCACTTCTGGTGATTTTTTGTGTGTATTTTCTCTTCGATTTGGTGATGGCTGTGGTCGTACTGCGCTTCTTCTGAGACGTTTTGTTTTCCGCTGAGGTCTCTCGGTGCGACTGTGTGGAGGCGTACCGACCTCCGCCTTTCTCCGCCTATTTAATGTACGAGAAAAGTGCGACAGAAGAAAACATCGTTTCCTAGAGAATTATCGAAAAGAAAACGAAAAACGCTGTGCGGCCGTGCTGGCGGGGGGACTCATCTGAAAAGAGACACCTGCTGGTCTGCGGAGACAGACAGGTTGAGAGGCGGAGAGATACTGAGCTCAAGAAGAAGGAAGAAGAGGAAAGATTTCAAACGACGCGCGCGAGCGCTGGGCGATGCGTCATGCGCCCTTGACCAACGTGCAACGTAGTGACGAGAAGGGGGGATCACGAGTAGGCAGCCCGGCAGGCGGCAACTGACCACGACCCACTATGAGAAGCCAGGGGATTTGAGAGAAAGAAAGAAGGTGGTGCGGGTACACAAACACGCACACACACGTTGTGAAGTAAATTACAGGGGGTGAGAGGGTGACCCTTATCAGCAAATGATGCTGCTATCTTGCAACAGAAACACGACTGAAGGTTATTGGCTATCGCCGAGATGTAGACAGATAGAGGTGCTAAATAAGGGGGAGATAACAATCGAAGGTGTGAGAGACGAAGATGCCAACGCTGCCCGTCGTCTGCGCGTTTATTATATTCTTTGTTTTGAGTGATTTCTCTCTCTCTCTCTTCCCCATCCTCCTCGTTTTATCATCGGTGACTGTCTTCTCTCTGTCGACTGTGCCGTATGTGTCTTTGGGTTCTCTGGCGTCGTATGATTCCTTTGTTTTCTCGTCTTTTTTCTTTCGCGCGCGCGCTTGTGTGTATGCGTGTGTGTGTGTGCCTCATTTTTTCTTGCGTTCTCCCCATCTCTCCCTTCACCTCTCTTTCGTCGCACTTTCCCTTTCCTCTCGCGCTGTCCTGGCATCCTCTCCCTCTCCACAACCTCCTCTCTGCCGCCCGGTCTAGGGAAGGAGTGTGCATGCGTGTGCTTAGGCTTTTATCTGTGCCCCCCCCCCTCTCTCTCTCTGCATGCTGTGGTCTGGATTTATGTTCATAAGCGCTTCACCACGACCTTTTTTTTGTGTGAGCAGACCCCTGTCTCCCTGGCCCCCGGTTCTCAGTGGTGTCCTTGGTTTTCCTTGGTGCCCGTCCTCCTCTCTTGCCCACTTGTGAGCCCTTTGACTGCGACTTCCGTCTCTCTTTTTCTCTCTGATCTGAGTGTTTTTGGCTGTAGCGCTCTCCTTTTTCTTGTTTGATTCTCCCCTTTTTTCTTCCTATGCCCTTTCCCGTGTTCAACTGTGCCACCCTTCTCTCTTCTTCTCTCTTGCTGCCCTTCCCCTCGTTGCCTGTCGTACGTGCGTGCATGTGTGATGCTATAACCATAAGCAGTGAAGGTGAGAGAGAAAGGCAGAGAGCAGAAAGGCCTGAGAGGACAAGGTGCGAGGTGTGTGTTACTGCTTGCCGCAACTTCAACTCTGGCTTCTTTCTGTTCACTCTCTCCTACGTTTTGTTTTTCTCAACTTTCCTCTCTTATGCTTGCCCGCACACGTGTGTGTGTGTGTGTGTGTGTGTGTGTGTGTGTGTGTGTTCATGTATCGAACCTCTCTCTGTCCCTCTCGCTGTTTCTCCTGAGATGACTTTCTCCTTGCCCCCGTATCCCTTCTCTCACCCCACACGCACACAAAAACAAACTAAAACAAAAAGAGGAAGAGCTCGTCTCCTCTCTTCACTGCCGCTCCCCCTTGATTTTGGCTCCCCCCTTTTGTGCCTTATCTTTACTCAGTGGATGTCGGTGAGAGAATTCACACATCGATATGTCTACGTGATGGCCAATGAGCCGCAGGAGAGGGAGAGGCGTAGAAGACACGAGCGTATCTGCCAAGCAGCTGCGCCAATAACCTCAACGAGAGTCATGAAGGAATGAAATAAGAAGAAAAAGAAGAGGCATAAAGAGGACAACTCCACAGGCTTCTCCGAAGGCTTTTATATTGTTTGCCTCGCTCTTTTTTTCTTCTTCCGTCGTCTTCTTTGGTGCACACTCGCGCACAATTGGCTCTCTGCTGCAACAACCAAGAAGAGGCAAGCAAAAAAAAAAATAACGGACACTGAACCGAGCAGCTTCCCTCGTCCTCGCCTTCTCCATTGTGTCGAGCGCGCAGGCTTGTGAACGTGCTGCCTGGCAGTGTGTTTGGGGATGCTTGCCCGGCTTGCCCTTGCACACTCACGTACATCTACACACAGAGACAGAAGCGCAGACGCTGGAGATGAGGGGACGGGGGGGGGGGGAAACAGGGGGAGGGGCAGAGAGAGAAGGTATGCCCGTTTTGCCTCGGTCTTATTTGTTTACGCCTTTCGTTGACGCGTATGCTTTTTCGTCAATCGAGGAGGACTATCGCCGTTCAGTGCCTCGCTGCCATTTCTTCCTGGTCCTCTCCTCCTGTTTTGCCCCGTAGAGAGAGAGAGATTCGAAAAGAAAAAAATAGCAGCTATAGTGTTCGTTTGTGTTCTTATCTGTCGGATTCCTACTCGGTTTCGCTCACGTACGCCTCTCCCCACCCCCTCGACATGTCCACAAATGTCGTGATCTAATTTCGTCTATTTATTTTTTGCTCCGTTGTTGTGCTTCACACTTTTACTCCGTCCCCCCCCCATTTCACCCCCTCTTGCTTGGTTTCTCTTTGTGTGTGCGTTTTTTTTCCCCCTTTCCCACAGTTCAGTGATGCAAGTCGCTCTTATAGCCAGGCATGTTTTTCTTCCCTCCCCCCGTCCCCCTCCTTCTTCCCTTCTAGCTCTTGTTGCGACCCCCGCCCTTTTGAAAAAATTGGTTGTGCTGTTCTTATTGCTCTGTCTATTTCCCTTCCTGGCTGCTTTCTTCGTGGTGCACTACTGCTGCCACCTGGCGAGCACTCCCCTCTTGTTCTCGTGCTTTTCCAGTCATTCATTCTGACGGTATTACGGCGAATACTGCGACTGCGGTGGCTGGTTTTATTTTTGGTGGCGTTGTGAGTAATCTCTTATTTGGATGACTCCCGCCCCTCTCTTCCTCGACTGACTCAGTAGTTGGCTGTTGCGTCTTTTCTCGTTGTTTCTTCTTTTCTTCCTCCCTCTCTTCTTTCAGTTGTTCCTGTGTTCCTTTTTACCACCACCTATGAGTGTCCTTCCCGCTTTGGCGGGCGGGTTTTGGCGTCGGCTTATCTCGTTTTGCGTATATTTTTTGGTGTTAGTTTCGCTTCTCTTGCTGTTGCTCCATTGTCACTGATTTCTTTTTCTTTTTTTTTTTGTGTGTGTGTGTGTGTGTGTGTTTCTGTGCACGCACCCAAACACCGCCGCCGCAGCGTACTCATTCCTCCCCCTCCCCCCTCCCACTCCCTCGCACCCAACCACCCACACCAACGTTATCGCTTTCCACGCACGTGCACAACCAAAAATAAATGAAATTCTCTACAACTGTTCCTTTTCTTGTGCATGTTGTTTGTTGTTCACTTTACTCGTTTGATTTCCCCGATGGCGAGAGCGCACCGCATTGCGCGGCGTCCAGAGCCTCGTAGCCACTCTGCGTGGGGAAACGTCACGTATCCCTCTAGCCCCTGCCAGTGCGCTGAGCCACGTCTGGCGATCTTCGTACCTCTCCTACAAGGCGGAGAGGTCAGAGCCCTGCATCGCTACTGGCGGCAGAACGGCCTGCGACAGCGTACACGCTTGCGTCATCCATATGATAGGCAGAGTGTCGCCCTGACCCAAATGTCCCCACCCCCACCCGGTCCTTAATGCCTGCTGCAGGGGGGGAGGGGAGGGTGACTGAGCCACCCTGAGGGTTGCTCCAGGTAGCAAGCGGCGTGATGGGGGCGGCGGTGGGTCGACAGAGCGGGAGGCCGGAGCTGTGCTCCGATGGCTGAGTCGGCGCACTGCTGTAACGCGCTTCTGCTGCTGCTTTTCCCCGCGCGATGGTCCTGTGGCTGGGCTGAGGCCTCGAGTGGCCTTGGACTCATGTGTTGTATGACAGTGAATGGTCACACTGAAAAACGAAAGCAAGCTTGTTGAACTGGCATGTGTTACCGCTCTCTCTTGCTCCCGTTGTCTGTCCATATTTCGATTTTTTTTTTTGCTCGTTTGCTCTTGAACTCATGCATCTCTCCCTTTGTGTGTTTCGGTCCACCTATGCTGGGCAGTGCTTTTCGGCTTGCGCGTGTGCGCGCGTGTATCTGAGTGCGAGCGGTTCTCTCAGGCGAGTAATCACACACACACACACGCGCCCACACACACCACCCACAAGCTAATTCAGATGCGCACGTGGCTGATGATTATATGAATCGTGCTCTTGGTGTTTATTGGTGATGTCGTCGTGGTTTCTTTTCTTCTTTTTTTTCTACGCTGTTCACACATATATGCCTGTTTTGCTGTTGGGCTGTTCTGCGATTTACCGATGTTCGTTTATGCGTGCGTGCTTCTGCAGGACTGTGTTTTAGCTGGCTGGGACGCCTGTCTTCTACATGCTCTCTCTGTCTGGTTGTTCATACATGGCGTTAAACAGTAGTTGAGTACTGCCTTTATTTATGTTTGCTTTGCTTTGCCTCACTTTCCCTTTGTGTACAGGCGTATCGGTAGCCCGATTTCTCTCTGGACAAATTCTTCCACTCGAGAGGGAATGATAGAAAACAGCAAGGGAGTACGAAGCGGTACGATCAAGCAAAGAAACACAACGCGCACATGTACAGTAATGTGTGTGAGAAGAAAACAAAAAAAAAAGAAGTGCAGCAGGGGATACTCAGTGCAAGAGGGACTTGTCCACCTCGATGTGTTTCCACCTTCCTCGCCCCTCTCCCTCTGTTCTCTCATCAGTTTTTGTGCTCGTGATTAGGCGAGCTGGTGCTGGGCGAGGGAGAGGATCGAGGTGCTAGTGGCGCTTCAGAGAAGGCACAGCGGCGCTGGAACGGGAGGGAAGTATCTCATCCTCACCCTCTCTTCTTTTCCCCAAACACCTGCGTTATATAGGCATGACGACCTTCTACGTGCGTAGCCTCCCTTCCTCCCCTTTCTCTTGTTTCTCTCGCCTATCATTTGCTTTCATCGTCTTGCCTCTTCCTCTTGCCACCCGATCGCCCCTGTGATGTTTCCTCTCGTTCCTCTCGCTGCACAACACACATTATAATGGCTCTTTCTCCCTCTCCCCGTCCTCGCCGCACCACCTTCATGGGTGACCGGCACACGTACCCCCACTGACTGACCCCCCCCCTTCACCTCCTCTTCACGCATGTGTTGAACCACCGCCGCGCTTTTCTCAACCAGGAAAGCATCATCGTCAGAGCTCTCTTCGAAAGTAACAGCAATAAAATACAAAACAAAAAAGAAAAAAAAGACAAGAACAGCACCCACTCACCCACACACACCTATACCCTCCACACACACCAACCCCCCCCTCACACACACACACATCTATCTTCTCAGAAGTCTTCTCTTCCGTCCTTCCTCCACTCCTCCACCGCCTTGCACGGACGCGCACAGCACTTCGCCTTCCGCCTGTTTTTTTTTTTGAGGGGGATGGGGAAGAGAGGGGAAGGACGTCTCTCTCTTTTTTTTCCTCTTTGTTTCCTCATCAACTCCCTGCTGCCATTTGCTCGACGCTCTCACTCGCGAGTGCTTTTTTGTTTTCCGTTCTACTTGTTGGTCTTGTCAAGTATGATTGACTTGATTTCCGTCTCTGCAGCCCTCGTTCTACTCCGTTGAATTCGTTCTCTCCGTCTTTTCCGCTCACTTTGTGTGGGCTCAGCAACAACAACAAACTCAAGTGCATGAGTAAGAATGATGCGCCGAGCGCGCGTGGTGGTGGCTTCCGCGGCCGTGGGTGTGGGTGGGATGGGCATCTCGCAACTAGCGAAGGAGTTTGACCGCCACACACACAACCCGACCGCAGCTGAGGTGTCACGCCACAAGAAGAAACGCCTGACTGCCATGGAGCGCGTGGAGCTCTTCTGCGATCCCGGCACGTTCCGTGAGCGTGATGCCCTTGTTGAGCATGAGTGCCACAATTTTGGTATGGAGAATAGGAAGGTGCCGGGTGACGGCTTTATTACGGGTACGGGCAAGGTCTTTGGTCGCCCTGTGTTTCTCTTCTCGCACGACTTCACGGTGTTCGGCGGCTCTCTCTCTGGCTCCAATGCCGCAAAGGTGGTGCGCATCATGGACGAGGCCGCCAGGATCGGTGTGCCCGTGATCGGCTTCAACGACTCCGGCGGCGCGCGCATCCAGGAGGGTGTGGACTCGCTGGCTGGCTACGCTGACATTTTCCTCCGCAACACGCTCTTCTCCGGTGTCATTCCCCAGATCTCCGTGATCATGGGCCCCTGTGCAGGCGGTGCTGTCTACTCGCCCGCTATAACCGACTTCACGTTCATGGTGGAGAACTCGTCCTACATGTTTGTGACGGGTCCGGAGGTGGTGAGTGCCGTGGGCGGAAAGCTTGTGGGAAAGGAGGAGCTTGGCGGTCCGCATGTGCACGCGACCAAATCGGGTGTGTCAGCGGGTACGTTCCCGAACGACATCGTAGCGCTGGCGCAGCTCCGCCGCCTCTACTCATATCTGCCGCTGAACAACCGCGACTCTGCCCCAGTGGTGCCAACGGCCGACAACCGCCACCGCGACGTCTCTTCGCTGAACACGGTCGTGCCCCTGGAGGTGAAGGAGGCCTACGACATGCGCGACGCTATCCTCCCTGTGATTGACCAAGACTCCTTCTTTGAGATTCAGCCGCAGTTCGCCAAGAACATCATCTGCGGTTTCGCACGCATTGAAGGTCGCTCGGTGTGCATCATTGCGAACCAGCCGAAGGCGCAGGCTGGCGTACTGGACATTGACTCCTCCGTCAAGGCCGCACGCATGGTACGGTTCGCTGATGCCTTCAACATTCCAATCATCACCTTCGTAGATGTCCCCGGGTTCTTGCCGGGCGTGCATCAGGAGTACGGCGGCATCATTCGCCACGGTGCGAAGCTGCTGTATGCCTATGCGGAGGCGACGGTGCCTAAGATAACGATTATCACGCGCAAGGCGTACGGTGGCGCCTACGATGTGATGAGCTCAAAGCACCTCCGTGGCGACAGCAACTACGCCTGGCCGCGCGCCGAGATTGCTGTCATGGGCGCTGCCGGTGCATGCAGACTACTATACTCGAAGGAGACGGCGGAGCAGCAGGCGCAGCGTATCGTAGATTATGAGAAGACCTTCTGTACCCCGCTCTCCGCCGCGCGAAAGGGCTTTATCGATGCTGTGATTGATCCCAGCGAGACCCGTATTCGCGTATGCGAAGATCTGGAGCGTCTGTCTCGCAAGCAACTCTGTAATCCGTGGAAGAAGCACGGCAACATTCCACTGTAAAAGACGGAGAAGAAAAAGCTGTACTCTTCCTCTTTCTATGCCCCTATCATATGTCTACGTGTCCCGCGGCTTGCAACGACGCTGTAGTGTTCCGTGCCCCGTTTTGGGCGGCCGTTGATGTGCTCATGTGTTTGCTGACTTTTCTGTTGCCGCTCCTCCCTCTCCCCCTCTTCTCCACGACAGGGCTCTCCTCTTATGATGTGCTGGAGGAGATGCGTGTGTGTGTGTGCGGAGGTCGCTTATTACGGCTGCTGACGCTTCCAGGGTGCCTCTCTTTTCAGGACTCTCTCTTCTTTCTCGTTGCGTTTTCCTTCGTCTCATCGTCGTATCTCCGGCACAGCAACGCGGTGCTCTGAGGTGCATTTTTGGCAATGATCCCCCTTCCTCCCCCCGCTCACCAGGTACGCATGTTGCATTGCTCTCCTTCCCTTTTGCTCTCTCTCCCTCCCTTCCTCTCTCTCCCTCTGTGCGTGTGCTGCTTGATTGAGGAATACCAAAAATAAAGGCAAGCCAGAAGTGTAGGCAGAGTCAACATACGAAAAAGAAAAGGTCTGGGCGTGGAGTAAGTCGAACGGGGCACTACCGACTTTGGCGACTTGTACTGTTTCTCCCTTCCGCCATCCCCATTTCCCTACCCATCGTTCTGCTCCTCTGGTCAAGTAGGGTGTTCGTAGGCGAGAGAGAGAGAGCGGTTCACGTGCATGTGAAGGAAGAAAAGGCGCACTAGAAGTACCTGCTCATCTACTCTTGAGTTGCTTTATCCACCTCCTCACTCCCCCCCCTTCATGTGCTCTTGCATTGTGTCTCGTCTGCAGTAGACTTGCTTGGCTTCTAGGCCTCCGTTGTTCACGTCGATGAGCCGTGTAGTGCTCGGATATTGTGCAGTACGGGTGCCTCCAAATACATACGCATGCGTCAAACGGGCCCATCACTCCTTCTCTTCAACGGTAGGAGTCAATCGTGTATATTCATGCCTACACAAGCGCACAGACGCACCTACGCACTGAAAAGCGAAGGTCGCACGGCTGCAGCACGGCGCACCTTCGTTGAAGAGCGAGGGAGCAACGCGGATGCGGCACATTTTATGATGGATGCGACTCGTGCTGCCGACTGTGAGAACAGCGTGGCGTGACGTGTGTGTGTGTGTGTGTGTAGTGCTGCTGTTGTTCTCGATGTTCCACTTTCTGAGTTCGATTGCGGGGGCAGAAGGGGAGGCAGGGATGCTGAATGGGTAACACTGGGGCGCAGGGATACGTGTGAATCGGAAAGAGGAACGTGACAGGGGGGCAGCGATGGCGCTAACCGAAAAGACGAGAAGCGGTGAGTGAGCGCGTAACCTGCTGGTGGTAGATGTTGGTGTGCGCGTGTGTGTGTTTGGTGACGCCTTGGTGCGACACACGGCCAGATCAGTAAAGACAGAACTAATACACCACAGGGGTGCACATGTGCCCGGCGAGGGTACTTACTTCTACTCTACGTCACTCCTCTTGTTCTTCGCTGTGTTGCGGTGGCAAGTGTCCACCCTTTTCCTTATTTGATGCCGACTGTCCTCTTTTCTTCCGGTGCTCTTACGGCTCTTTTCTCTGTGTGTGTGTGTGTGCGCGCATGAGTGCGTTTTTTTTCCTTTTCAGTGGTTGGCTCTTTGGCGAAGAGAGAAGCCGGTTAGATAGGCACGATTTATTTCGACCCTGCCGCATTCCCTTAGACGAGGAGGGTGCGCAAGCTGCAGATTTTGCACACAAAGAGGCTCTGTCAGCGGTGTGCGACGTGAGCTGGGGCGTTTGTTCTTGTCTCCCTCTGTCTCTGCGGGGGAAAGCTGCGCTTCTTCGACGCTCACACCTGCACATACGCAGTCTTCTATTTTACCGCTGCTTGCTGCTCTTCACCTCCCACTCGGCCTCGTCCGCCAGGTCGGGTCGTTAGTCTTTTCCCCCTTTTCTACCACCCGCTCACCCCACCCTCCGGTATCTCACGCACATGCTGGTGTCAGCATGCAAGTGCGTGGAGACATTACCACAACACTCACTCGCTCCCACCTCAAGCGAAAACAAAACAAAACAGTCGCAGGAATGAGGGCAAGAGCTAAAATCCTTCAAGTAAAGAGCGCGAGGTAATCGAAGAGACGAAAACATCTTCGTGGCATTCCTCTTCGCGCTCGCTATGGGCGGGCACATGCGGGCGAAGTTGACAAAGGGGCAATACAACAACACAGAAGAAGCGCAAAATCGAACAAAAAAGTGGCTGTAGCAGCAGGCAGAGAGACACGGAAAAGAAACACCATCGCGGAGAATAACGCCCCCCCCCCCTCCCCTCACCCCCTTCCCACCCCTCTTTTCGCTTGCTCTGCCAGCGTGTGTGTGTGTGCGTCTCTCTCTCTCGGCACCTCCTTTGTATGTGTGGTGTGCTCACCGTCGCTTGCTTCTCTCTGTTCGGTGTGTCTTTCCTTGAAGTGCGCATCTGCCTTTTTTTGTTTTATTTTGCCCTTCTCTTCTCTCTTGTGCTCTTGCGCGACGACAGGGCGTCGCATCTTTTTATTATTTTTTTTCTTTTTTGTTTGCAGCGGCGCAGGTGCCCCTCACTTTCTGGTGAGTTCTGCCTATCATGCATTCCTCTCCGTGTCCCCCTTTGCTCCCCCTCTTCCCATTCCAGTCCCTTCTTTTTTCTCCTTTTGTGTGCGTTGTTTCCTGATTGCGCGCATGCAGGCGTGTGCTTGGGATCACCCGCGGTTACTGATATTGCCTGCATCACACTTTCTCTTCACGCTTCCAGCCTCACGCTTTTTTTTTGTTGTTATGTTTTACTCGCACAGACGGACACGATCACACGCGTGTTTCTTTCCGTCACTGCCACCCTTCTCACCCTTTTTAGCGTCTCTGAGGTTCAGGAGTGACAGGAAGCAATACGATGCGAAACAAAATGAACTCCAGAAGAATGACGGAGTCAAGGCCCACGCAGGGCCACAACAATGCATTTTTGATGAGTAACAGCGGAGGAAGAGACAGAAGCGAAAGGAGAAAGCAAAGCTAAAAAAAAAGAGAATGATGAGGTGACTAGGGGACTTCATGGGTGTCTGTGTGAGGGGGGTACCGGAGGGAAGACAGGGGCACAACAGGGCAGAATGGGCGAAGGAGAGAGCTGTGGGAAGGAAGCAACGGTAGTGTATTGCAGACAAGAAAGTGCAGGCTCACAGGAGCTTTTTTTCGTTTTGGTTTTATTCTTTTTTTTTTTCTCTGCTGTTGTTGTTCGCTAGCCGAGTCTCGCCTTTGTGGTTTTATCGTCTCTATGGCTTTCCACTCTTCCCTTTTCAGTCGTCGCTCACCTCTGCATTTCCTATGCTTCCTCCATTGCTCTTATTTCTCTTCTGCTCTCTCTCTTCTAGTGCGCTCACTTTATTTTTTCTTACTCTGTGTGTCTTTCAGAATCGATTTGTGCGTTGTCTCCACCCCTTTTCTCTGCTCTCTCCTCTGTCAGTTGACCTTGCTACGCACGTCCTCTTCCTTTCTCTTTTTCTCTGAAGCACGCCATGTATGCACACATGCACCGCTTGCCGCACACGAACACGCGGACCAGGTGCATGTGTGCGTGGGCCTCTATAGGTTCTGGCCATGTTTGCGGTATTTCTTTCATCAAGAGGAGCTCCCTTGATGCACCTCCATCGCTTCCGTGCGGGCACTGAGACAACTAATGGGAAAGACATCACACACGCACGTGTGAATGGCAAAAAAGAAGGACACCGCACGTTTGCCCACTGCATGAGGAAAGGCAGATCAGTGCAGCGGCAGCAATGAGATGCCGAGAGAGAGGGAAAAAAGAGAGTGACCACACAAGAAGAGAGATACCTTCAACTCATTACACTTGATGATACGCAGAACTACGGTGCAAGGCTGCCGTATAAGCTGACAGGGAGAGAGAGAGAGAGAGAGAGAGAGAGGAAGGGGGCTGACTGGTGAGGGGAGTATGACCAGTTTCCGTGAGCGGCAGAAGATGCTCGCCTTTGGGCCCCTCTCTCTCTTTTCTCCTCGTATCCCCTAACGCCACCCTATCCCCCCTTTTCGCCTGTGTGTTGTTCCTCTTCCAACCCACGCGCTCCTCACCGTTCTCACTCAAATTTTGCCACCCTTCACATTCCACATCAACTTCTCCTGTGCCTTTTCTTTACCCCCCCCCCTGCCTTTGCTGATTATCTCGTTCTCCGATCCCTGTTGTGTCTGTTCATGTCACTCACTCACTCCCGCTTACCTCTGAAGTACGCCCGTATGCATATTTGTTTCTTTCGAGGACATCACCAGACCCCGCTGTCTCAGGCTTCTACACTACCCTCCTCCCCTTCATTCACCTTCTCACCTTTCCGATCGCCCTCTCTCTGCCCATCTCTCTCTCTCTCTCTCTAGCTTCCCTGGTCGTAATGTGCAAGCCGATCGTTAACACGTCACCGCCTCTGCGGCAGCCGACGCCTTCTTTCAAGCCCCAAATTGTTTACTCCAAGAACATGTCTAAAGCGATAGGGGTTGTCCTAAACACCACTATAGACGCTGTCAACGCTACCCTGCAGAATACCTCTAGTCAGCTCGTGTCTGCCGCGACTAAGATGAAGCCCACCGAGGCGTCGTCAAGTATCGTTGGTGTCATGGGGGATAGTCTCAACATCTCACAGACAACAACAGCCGCCCCACTCACCGATAACCTTAAGGCGATGACCACCACGTCGCTCTCGGAGGAAATATCGAAGCTATCGCTAGTTCACTTGTTTGCCTGGATTCTACTTTTCGCCGCCATCACATTGATGACAGTGATCCTGCTCAACTGTTGCCTACACAGCCAGAAAGACTCCGCTTATTCCGCTGCGAAGGGGGACGATGCCGAGGAGATGCACGGCAAGGCCGCTGTGTTGCCCTCGGTGTCTACTCCGAGTCCACACCCAGAGGGTCCAAGCTCTGGTACCTCGTCGTCGACCCGCCTGCTTGCTTCTCGCGGAAATCTCGCCCGACAGCAGTTTTTGGAGTCTCGCAAGACGGGGAGCGCTGCAAAGTGTTACGGAGGTACGGACTCGACATCTGCAACCGCGTGATTGTGCCTGCTGTGGCTCTCGTTATTGTGTTCTCCTGTGTGCGTGTGCGAGTCAGCAGGCAGACAAAGGTGCTCATTGCGTTGTTGTTGCGCCGCTCCTTTTTTTACTGTTGATGGTGAGTGTGTGTGTGTGTGTGTGTGTTGCTGTTCTATTTTCTCATTCGTTCCCCGCGGTGCCGTTAGCGGTTTTTTTTTTTCGTTCTTCGTCCCGCCTCTCCTCAGTCTTTGTTGCGAGCGTGTCTTGCTGGGACCCTCTGTGTTTGGTGGTTTGCGAGTCCCTGTGCGGATGTCTATTTCTGCAAGGGGGGGGGGCCCTTCTCTTTAAGGCAACAGAGGTGAGCGGGTGGGAGGAGGCGGAGGCTTGACTCGAGAGAGGCCTCGTAGAGGACTTTCTATGGGAAAACGGTGCGGAAAAGCAAAGGAGAGGGAGGGGCATTTGTGGGACGTGCACATCTGTTGGCAGCTCTGCTAGCACACACTTCTCGCGTACATGTCACCCTCCATTTTCTCCCTCTGTGTGGCTGGCGCCAGGCTTCTTCAGTGGCTTGGCTACATGAGTCCTCTGCAGGTGTTGCACCAACGACCGCCACAACGGAGGTGATGCAGGGCTGATGATGACGACGACGGCCGTGGCGGCGGCGGAGGGCACATCAACAGGGACACGTAAAAAGGCGGGAGGAGAGAGCCTACGTAGGACAGACAGACTCGAGGAACACTATCCGCGCACAGCTTCTGCGCTCTCTATGCATTTCCTCCCCTTCAACTACTGGCAAATGCTGGGGGCCATTCTCTTCTTCTTTACGTGTCAGAGGTACAGGCACAAATGGCTTAGGCGAGCCGCGACGACTCTGTGGGACCACGGCCGTCACCCTCCTGGACCAATACAACGGACACCTTCTTCACTCGGGCCCATTCGGGTATTATGGCGTGGTGGCCCACCTACTTGCTTGCCCATCCGCACGCTTCTGCGTCCCACACTGCCTGTCTCTCTCTTCTTCAGTCTCGGTTGCTCTCTTCTCTCTACCTGCCGCATAGCGTTCTGTGGTGGGAGCTCTCGGGGTGATGCGTGTGACAAGAAAAAGAGGGTGTCGTCTCACAGGTGAAAGAAGTTTACTCGGCAAGCCAACCAAGTGAACGCAATGAGGCGTGCATTTCACTCGAGGTTTGATCTCTAGAGGTGTCATCCATGCTGGTGCGTGTGCGCGCCTGTGTGACTTGATACCGCGCTCCCTCTCCAAGTGCGAATAGAGTGTGCATGGCGCATCTATGCGTGTCTGTGTACATCTTCCCTCAGGCTCCTTTCTTTGCACCACCGTTGCTTCCCTCTCTTTTCGCTTTCCGAGCGTATGGGCGCCGTTCAGGCTACTCTCCCCGTGTGCGTACGTGTCGCGTGAAGCCGCACACACCGCGTCGCTTCCTGTTTTGGTGCTATTCAGTGTCGTTTCTTGACGGGTTGCCAAGCACTGACGGCCCACAGCGGCTGGTGCTGCACGCGCGCGCTCTATTTTTGGTTTCCTTTCGTATATTCTTTAGAGCAAACCGCACTAAAGGACACCTATGTGACGAGGAGTCCGGCAGACAACGCAGTGCCTCCCACACACTCACACACACACACACACCCTACACGCACCGTCCTCTCCACGCAGCACCATGGGGACTCATTTTCTTTGTGCCGCCTTCGCCTTCGTGCAGCTGGTGCTGTTCTTAAGCGTCGCTGGTATCGTCAATGGGCTGGACGAGCAGCACTCGAGCTACGAGGGCAACTACGGCACAGCCAGGTTGGTGCTCGGCAGGCCCGACGACTCGGGTGCCTCCTGGAACTACGCGAACCTGAACGAATGGCCGAGCCTGTGCTTGACGGGGAGCAGACAGAGTCCGATTTCCTTCACGAACGTGAATCCCGACGAGGTGGTCACCAGCGCCCCACTGCAGCGACTGAAGTTCTCCTCCACGTGCGTTTTTCCACGTGAGGTGACAAAAATGCGAATCGTAAACGAGGGCGCCGTAAACACGGTGAGCTTTGAGCGACTGGGAGGCTCGCCGGACGGCTTGAGCGAGTGCACGGTGCTCGACCCGCTGAACAGCTCGCGCACCTACCACTTCACCGGCCTGCACTTTCACGTGATGTCGGAGCACCAGTTCCGCACGTTGCGCCCCGATGCGGAAATGCACCTTTCCTTCACCACAAATGATGAGAAGGAAAAGACACGAAAGACACTCACGGTGGCGGTGATGCTAAAAGCCTCCACCACGTCCAACAGCACCTCGGTGCGCACACTGCGGCACATTCTCGTGGACGGCTCACTGCCGATGCGCCACGCCATGACGACTTGCTTCCTGAAAGAGGATCTCGCCCTCACCTCGCTAATTCCGGCGCGCGAGAGCTACTTGCTCTACGACGGCTCCCAGACGCACCCGCCCTGTACCGAAAATGTCCGCTGGGTGGTGATGACGTCGCCCATTTTTATCTCTCGTGTGTCACTTGGAAGGCTGCGCGACGCGATGGATGCCCTGCTGCCGAACGACTTTCACCGATTCGGTAGCGCCCGTCCACCACAGACTCTCAATAGTCGCCACATTTATCGCTTCGACGACATATCCGTTCCACCGGGCGGCAGCAGGCGAAAAGGCAAGCTTGGAGATGCGTGGAGTCGCAAGAAGAAGGGCTCGGCGAATCTCTCCGCACGTGTGCGGACAGAGAGCATGTCGGCAGGGTCGGCCACTGACTTCTATGAGCACAACAACGGGCTTCTTGTCAAACCTTTCGTGTCATTATCGTCAGACTCTGGCTCGGCGTCAGGCAGTCATACTGTTCGCCTGTCTTCGCCACTTGTATTGGACGCCGAAGGGCGCAACAGCAGACCATTGGCTCCAACGGCAGTGAAACTCGACACGGAGGCGGCCGGGCCGATTTCTGAGTCGGATGCCCACGAAAGTCGCTCAGACAACTCAGAGGCAACTACAAACTCAAGCTCAGCGCCTCAGGCGAGCACCTCCTCGTCTGTCTCCGCATCCAGCTCCAATGTGAACGTCTCCGCTGAGTCATCTCACCCTTCTGAGTCGTCAGCGCAGGCCCTGTCTAATGACTCTAAGCCACAGTCAACGACGACGACCACCACCACCACGAATAGTCCGTCGGACCCGGGGAGAGAGATGAACGCTAGTGACTCCTCGAGCACGGCCGACATTGGTTCGGGGTTTGGGAATTTCCTTGAGTCTCCCGTGACAAGGGCATGGGTCTTTCTGAAGACCTTCAGCATCAACGCCTTTCAGGCCATTGTAGCCTACGCCAAGGCAAACCCGGTGCGTGTGGGGGTCTCTCTGCTGTGCATCATCGCACTCATCTTTCTTTTCCGCACGTGCTACCGCGGGTGGAGGCGGCCGGTATATGTGGTGGGGATCAACCCCACAGAGCTCCAACCTCTTAACCCTGACAACCGGTTTGAGTTCTACGGCGGTACGGTGCCCGTGAGGCCAGCCCGTGCGAGCTCGGCGTAAAAGAACAGCAAGAGAAGAGCTGCGGTGTACTGACATGTCTTCGACGTGAAGACTGGGCGCGCTGAACAGAGCCAAAGTATTCACTGCGGCGCGCGGGTGGGGGTGGGGGTTTAGGATTGCAAGAGCGAAAAAGAATGCGACGACGGCCCAACAACGACTGCGGAGGCCTCTGAGGGAATGGAGTAAAAGTGCTTTGCTTGTTGTTGTTGTTTTTTTTGGTCGAGCGATCGCACTGTTGTTTCTGGCAAACATATTCAACCCTCTCCTACCCCTCCCCCCCACCCCCTCGTCTTCTACTTTCATTTCCGTCGATAAAGCGCCATAAAATTGCGTGACAAGGGGATTTTTCTCATCCTTGTGGTCGGGGGCGCAGGAGGATCCAATGCGAGAGGAGCAGGACAAATGCAAATGTTGTGTGTCGTCCAGGGCTACTCGTATTTATGACTGTATTGATACACTTGCGTGCGCGTGTATTTGCTCGTGTGCGAATGAGTGAGTTGGCTCACAAACCCCGCATGCAGCTCCTCCCTATGTCTCTCTCCGTTCCTCAGAGGACGGCAGATGCACACACGCACGCATTTACGCTCACAAGCTGCTGTGCATCCAGCGTGCGTTTCTTTACTTTATCGTTTCTTTCAGTTGACTAGCATCGGTTGTCCTCTGTTGTGTTGTCGCCTCGCCCCGCCTTTTTACTTTTGCGTTTTCTCTGATATGCTTACCATCCGTTAGTTTGTGTGCGTGTGTGTGTGCGTGTGTGTATGACAGGGCGATGACTCTCTGCCCCCCCCTCTCCGGGTTCAGTAGTAGAGGTGTTAGACACACCCACGCCCACACACCCACACGCAAGAAGAAAAGAGTATCCGCAGCGTATGTGAGTAGCACTTCTGGTGGCCGGATGACGAGGTCACCAACGGGGAGGCAGGATGGGTGGGAGAGGGGCACTTGCCACCTCTCCGCCGCACGGCTTTGTTGAAGTGTCTGTGCCGCTGAACGGACTCCTGCCCTGGATCGAGTGCCAAAGGGCCAAGTCCAGGACTTGCGGGCGCGTGCGTCGCGTTTTGGTCAGTAGAGGACTCCGCTTCTTTATGGTGCGCTGTTGAGCCTGGCCTCCATCTCTTCTCCCCTGTGCCCATCTCCCCACATGTTCCACAGTGGCGGACCCCAGAGGACGGATGGCGTGTATGTGCACGTTTGTGGGTCTCGCTCTGTGTGCCTGACCACTGCACTAGTGACACTGCTTCCCGTGCGCACTCTTTTATCTGTCAACCACAATACGTAGCTCTTTTCCCTCGTTGCCGAGCCGAGTAAATATGCATCTCCTGTGCTCCCCTCTCCCTCTCACCTTCGTTTCCTTCGTGTTCGTCGTTGTGCTCTTGTCTTTTTTTCTCCTCTCTGGCTCTCTCCTGAGACCGTAGCGGTGGTTGTCAGCGCTCGTACAGCCTCGCCGTTAATTCTCTGTCGCTCACACATTTCTTGCCCAAAGGAGCACGCGCGAGCGCTTTTTCATTGCGACACGTAGCCACATCGGGTTTCCATCGGAGCGGCTCTCCCCCTCTTCCTCTTCTGCCCCCGCGCGCGCACACACACACACAAAGGAACGCTACAAGGATGCAGAGCTGCTTCGCTGCCTGTTCGCAGGTGGTCTGTGTGGGAGAGGACACTGCGGTGGCGTTTTATGCGCCCAAGTCGCTGCGGAAGTTCCGTGTGGAGCGGCTCAATGGGTCCCGCGTATGCGGCGTCTATGTTAAGGTCATCTCTAGCACCAAGGCGGCGCTGTACGTTATCGACGCGGAGGCTACGCTGTTCGAGTTTGTGATTGAGGGTGGTGCGCCATCCTTGGTGCGCACATGCTCCATTCGACTCCCACCGGCCTTAGTCGTCACCCCCACTTCAGCTCAAAAGCATGAGAACGCCTTAGAGGTGCAGCCACTGGAGTCAGTGAGCGGGACGGCGAACGTGGAGGCGGCTGCAACCGATTCCGTTGTCATGGTCGCCCAATTCCATGTGCAGCAGGCACAGCTATTCGCCGTTCTGCTTACGAAAGCCGGTGTCTACGAAGCTGCGCTGGCTTCCGCCACAGCGGCGGGGGCGACAAGCGTGCCATCGGCGGTAGTGGTGCATGTCTTCAAGGAGCCCTTGTCGTTTGGGTATCTGTCCGTTGGGCAGTTCACTGGTCTGGTCGTTGTAGCCGTCCCACACGCGCGTGAGTTTTTCTACTCGCTCTTCACGGATCGCCTCTCCACCCACCAGCCGCACCGCCCTTCCTGTCCGTCTCTCCGGCCGCGCGCGGTTAATGTGCAGATCCAGAGCATTGCCTGCAGCCCAACGGGCACGTCCGTCGCCGTTGGCGGGAGGCGGGGTGAGTTGTTGATCTATGTGGAGGTACAAGAGGCACACTGCTTCGCCGACCACTGGCATCACACGCCGCTGACAGCGCTTGCCTTTGCTTTAGACGGCAGCGCAGTGTACACAGGCGGCCGCGAGGCGGTGCTGCTAATCTGGAATTTAGTGTCCTACAGTCACAAGAAGGTGAAGGTGCAGCTGGGCACGCTGCAGAGAATCACGCCGTTCAGCAGTGCAGGGTCGCAGCTGCTGTTGTCGTGCGGCACATCAACCCTCGCCGTTGCGGACTTGCTGCAGATGCGCGTGACGACGTCTGCAGAGGGCATCGAGTGGACCGCTGAGGGTGTGTGCACCGGACTCCTCGTCGAACAGTGGGGAGGGAGTCCGGCGGTGATTCTGACGGGGATGCCAGATGTGCTGCGTGTGTGCGACCCGTACACACAGCAGTCTATCTACTCCCTGCACGTCTCTTCGCAGATGGAGACAATCCCGAGTCCGCCCCGCCACGGAATTCAGTTCGTTGGCTTGCTGAATGATAGCCGCTCACTCGTGACGTACGAGTCCTTCTCCTCGACAGTGCTTCCCCCGCTGCTGCGCTTCTGGGAGTATGACGCCTCACGTAAGCAACATGTGGAGACGCAAACCCTGTACTCTCCACATCGCTCTGCCGTGCTGGCTCTGGCGGTAGAGAAGCGAGGCCAACGAGTGTTCACGCTGAGCTGCGAGGCAATGAAGTGCTGGGCACAGACTGCCTTCACAACGCAGGACACGTACGGCACCCTGTCGGGCGGCTGGCACAACCACTCAACAATGGCGACTCCCTCCCAACAGGTGCAAGCCATGACCCTGTCTGCGGACGGCTCGCTCTGCTTCGTTGCGGATGACTGCCTGCACGTATACTCGGTGCAGGACTGCAAGCCTGGAGAGCGCTGGCCACTGCTGCGACTTTTGCCGCAGTACACGGAGACGCAGCCGCTGCGCCAGATTGTTGTGTCTCCTGACTGCCGGCACGTTGTGGCAGCTGGGAAGCAGCAGATCTTTTTTTGGACACTGGACAGGTGTGCAGATGAGCCGACAGTGTTTAGCGTGGGCGATTCGTGCATCACGGCCTTGAGCGCCTTCACGGACACAACGATGGTAGCTGCCCTCCAGGACACATCCCTTGTGGAGCTCTGCTGCTGCACCACCGGCAGTGGCAAGGGACCGCAGCTGGGTGAGGTGGTACGTCGTGTCCGGAACGCCTCTCGCTTCCCGTTGCGCCACATTGTGCCACTACACACGAACGGCCAGCGTCTCGCTGCTGTGGATGCCGCAACAGGCTTCAAGATTTTGCAGCTACCGACTGAGGTTACGACTGCGGCACAGTCCTCCGTGTATGAGTGGGTCAACTCCAGCGACGACGCGAGCGGCGTGGGTAACGGGCCAGAAGGCGACAAGACGGCTCGACTTCAGCTGCAGTCCTTTTTCAAGGAGATGAACTCCTTCCAGGACTCGCAGGAGGCGATGATGACAGTAAATCAAGAAAGGGCCTTGGCAACGGCGCAGCAGACGACTCAGGCAGATCGGTGGCTCGCTGAGGTTCTTGGTGAGCCGGCCTACACAGTGCCACTGATGAGCACTATTCTCTCCACGTACCTGCAACGTCAGTCGTAGTGTAGGGATCGTGAGAGCAAGAGAGGAGAAAAGCGGAACCAGCGGCACCGGACGTTCCTGCCGACTCTCGCTGCTCTCTCTCTCTCTCTTCATGTTTGTGTAGGTGTGCTGGGGTGATATTTTTTGCCTCGTTATGCGGTTGCCATGCCAGAGTTGACGTTTAACGTAGGCGTGTCTGTGTGCCTGTGGGTGACTAGGCTGGCTCAACGGGGCTCGATGCTGCGTTTTTGTACGTGTTTGTTTGTTTGTTTGTTAGTGTGGGTAACACAAATCTACGAGCAACAGCCTCCTTACTCGTGCTCGCAGGCGTTCGTGTCAGTCAGCAGCCACGTCGCCTCTCTCGTCTCTTTCCCCCTCAACCGCCCTGTTGTACGACCTTTCCCACTCTCCATGGCGCTCGGTTTTGTTTCTTTTTACCTTTAAGGCTTAAGCTCTAAAGGCGTACGAGGGGCAGTGGAGGGGGCCCTACCGCTCTGATAACTCCCTCCCCCTTCACCTCTTCCGCCTTTCGCCACTGCAACGAATAAATATGCCTAGACAACAGGTGAGCGAACGACCGCCTCGCCAACCTCTCGCCTGTTTCGGGGTTTGTGGGTGCACATATCACAACCACCGCCCCCTGCCTTTCCCTCCCCCTCTTAAGCAACAGCGGTGCCCCCAAAATGATAATTTATTGATGGACTTCGCTGTCGCTTGATGACCTAAAATCGTCTTGTCGCTCTTCGGATTCCGCAGCTGGTGAGGCGTGCCTGTCAGTCGATGCTAAGGTGGAAGAGGTGCTTACTTTTGTGTTGCGTGTGGCTCGCTCGCAACCCCCCCCCCCTCCCCCCACCGTCCCGCATTTCCGCTAAAGGCCCAGGCGCGCCCGTGCCCTCTTTTTGGTCTGCTGCCAGGCACCTTTTCCCTCTCTCTCATTTGCCTTTCCCATCCTCTTGCGGCGCTGCCCTTGACTTCCTTCACGCGTGCGGTTACATGCCGCACCTCGACCGCCTGTCTTACCCCGCCCTGTTTTTTTTCCCGACGCATGAACGGTGATTCGCGCTAATGCTGGACAAATCACCTCCAATGCGCGGGAACTTCCTCCAAGTGTTGGTATAGCCGCAAGGGAAACCCAAGAGGTGGCGGTGCGCTACACTTCAGCTGTGGTCCTACCTTTTTCACTTCATTTTGAGAGGTTGATGCAGCGCAGGAACACCCCAGTGGTAGCTTTCTCAGCGACTTCCTAGCACCTCGCGCGTGGAAGCTCCGTATCCCCTTCTCGTCGCTCGGTGCTCTATGTGCTTCTCGCTACCACATGGATCTTAACGACTTCCTGCGCAGCACCAAAACCGCAGCAGACGATGATAAGGTTGACGTGCGGACGTTGCTGTCGGGTCACAAGCGCTTTGCAGATGCCGAAGAGGTGCCATCCGTGGCGTCCTCCAGCGGTGTCGATGCGAATAGAAAACGCTCTCGCCGTAGCGGCACTGTGGAGGGGCTGAACATACAGGCGGCGCAGGAAGCCCTTGTGCTGGACCGCTGTAACACCTCCGCTCAGGCGCAGCAGCAGCGCGCGAAGGCTGACCTCTTGTCAGAGCAGGCGGCTGCACGCATGGTGCATCAGGTACTGGAATACGTGATGCAGGTGGAGCTGGGTGGCCGGCACAACGCAGCCAAGGGGAGCAACGCACCTTTTGTTCCCTCCGTGGCGCAACTGGCGGCTGAGCAGGCCATGTGGACACCTGCAGCAGGTTATGTAATCCATCACGTTGTACCGGCCACCTTTGACACGTCCCCGCAAACGCTCGACTTGCTGATGAGCGTCACAGAGAAGGAACGGGTGCCAGACGGAGTACGCGCTCTCCGCGGCACGTTGCACGTATGCGACACCGAGCGTGATTTAGTCGGTGGTGTGCGCACCGGCATGGCGCCGCACCTTCGCGCGCATGTGCTGGACGTGCTCGAAAAGGGTCTGCGCGGCCAGGCTTGGCTGCGTGACGATGCGGCAGTGACCACACAGATCTCCGCGCTTGGCAAGTCGACGACTCCCGATAAGGGTCCGTCTAGCGTTCTGCTCTTTGGTAATTCGGCCACAACTCCTGGAGCAGTCAGCGCCGCGACAAGCGATGCACGCGGCACGGTATCGGCTGCTGCTGTGGAGCCAAAGCCATCCTCAAGCAGTTTCTCGCTTGCAGCTTTCCTCAATGCTCATGACGGCACTTCGTCATCGTCGGATGTTGAGGATCCGTGACGCGACTGCATCGACTCTTCGACTGGGCGCGTCGCTGGGCACGCATGTTTTTTTTCCCTTTTGCGTCTATGCGCCCAACGGTGTCTTCTTGAGTCACCGTTTCGAAAGTTGTGGTGGCTAGACATTTCGGTCGTTTCCCTGCCAATGGGCCGTCGGCAGAGTTGTGTGGTTCAGTTTTCCTCGGCACCTCTTTTACATTGCAGAGTCATGCACACACACACACACACACACCAACGAAACGTCCGCTGCTTTCGGTCGTGAACGTAAAGGTACGGTAGCACTGACAACTGGCTGCCCTTCCCTGCGCTTTTTTGTTGTGGATTTGTCACTGCAGCCTGAATAACTTCAGTGGCTTCTCTTTCTTCCCCCCCCCCCCCCGCTCCCCCAAGTGATGAAGCGGTTGCTTTGCTACTTACGCCGATCGTCCGACTCGCCCTTTTGGCGCCACTCCCTTCCTGCTCCTCGCTCGCTCTCTTTCAGCGCATACGACCACGCATCTCCTCTCTCTCTTTCGTCTCTATCCTTGTCATGAAACAACAAGCATTCCCACCTTCAGTTCTTTTCTCGTCTTTCCGGTGCTGTTTCCTGCGCAATCGTCTTTCGCCCTTCCCTTTCCCCCATTGGCCCTCCTTCCAATCACATCAACTGTGCTCCGTACCATTGCCTGTGCTGAGAGATACAGGGAAGAGTACTTTCTGCCCTTTGGCTATTTCTCCCGCCCCGAATCTCTCGTACGTACAGTATACCACAACGAGACTGACAAGCCACCGTGTCCCCACGCAGACAGATATGTATACTCAGGCAACAAGAGCGCTGTTCACACCGAAAACATCCTCTCATCCCTTCGTTATCTAGCTCGTTGGCGATCGCTTTCAAGCACGTGCACACCCATTACGTTCTCCCCACCTCTGTATCGTTCATCTGCGTGTGTGTGTGTGTGTGTCTGTGGGTGGGTGTCACCACGAGGACACCCGCGCAGACCCCAACATGGTGTTGTGCTCTCCTCGCTTGCTTACCGTTCTGCTTCTACGTACCCCCACCCTCGCTCGCTTCCTCTTTGGTGTCCTTCGCCCTACATGGGACGAACGACACAATGAAAAAGGAAAACGACAGTATCGAGGAGACGAAGTGGCGGTCAGGGGAAGGCATGTCTCCCATTAAGTCTTCTTATGTGCTCGGCAGCGACCCTGATCTCGAAAAGGCCGTCAGAGAGGGCACAGTCGTCATTGGTCGTGTCAACGTCTTTCGCAACTACACCACCAATCTCTCGTTTGTGCGCAGTAGTCGCCTTCCGTGCGATGTGGTGCTGAACTCTGCCGAGCTGCGTGGGCCTGCGCTGCACTCTGATGTGGTGGCAGTAGAGCTCCTGCCGCTTACACAGTGGCAACTCGTACCGAATGCAGTCAGCACAGCGTCAGACCTTGGCGACAACGCCTCCGATGCTAAGACCGATAGCGGATTGCGGGCGATGCCGTCCACATTGCCGGATGGTCGCCACATTGCACAGCTTATCGCTCCCGAGACCACAGCAGCGATACTCCAGAACGCCTCTGCTGAGGTTTCCCTCGCTGTGCAGATGGGCGCCCCTTCTTCGTACGAGTGGCCATCAGAGAAACGGCCGCTGGGTCGCGTCATTCGAATTCTGGAACGCCATCTGCCGCGCCTTCACGTGGCGCGCATTGCAGACAACCAGGTGCAGCCTGGTCAGGGACTGCGGGAGAGCTATTACTACCGCTTCCGCCCCTTCAATCAGCTCTATCCCCAACTGGCGGTGCAGGGGTGTGACATCATGGCCCCCTATCATGCAAATATCGGCATGTCCCTCTTTTCCTTAGCGCTGCAGCAAGGCGAGAAGGGTGACGTGCACACGGCTCCGCGAATGGGAAACGTCCTCTTGTGCAAAGTGCACAGTTTCCTTGGTGATGCCTCGACCATGGCGGTGGCACACCACGCCATCTGCACAAGCTGCAATGTGCCGAACGAACCCTTTTCAGAGGAGGCCGAGGCATGCGTGGCCAAGGATTTCACGATCCCTTCGGCAGCGGAGCTGGCCGATATGGGTCGCCGCGACCTGCGCGAGTCGGAGTTCGTCTTAACGATTGACCCCGCCACAGCGCGTGATTTGGACGACGCCCTCAGCATAAAACCACGAAAAGATGGTGGCTATCACGTGGGCGTGCACATCGCTGATGTATCGTATTTTGTGCTGCCCAGGACGGCTCTCGACGAGGAGGCGCAGCGGCGCAGCAACTCAACCTACCTGGTGGACCGCGTAATTCCGATGCTCCCGTCGAGGCTGAGCGAGCAGTACTGTAGCTTGAACCCTGGCGAGGATAAGTTTGCCTTCTCCGGACTTTTCGAGTTCGACCGCGACGGGCATCTCATCTCCGAGGCGGAGACGGGGGAGAAATGCGAGTGGTTTGGGCAGAGTGTCATCCGCAGTCGGTGCCGACTAGCGTACGAGCAGGCGCAGAAGATTCTCGACAACGACCCGGTGGAGCTCGATGTGGCGCAAGCTGCGTTTGACCTCGGCATCAGCGAGGAGGCTGCTCGCAACAAGGTGAAGCAGAGCATCAAGAACCTCTTCAAGCTCGCAAGCAAGCTTCGCGAGCAGTCACTGCGGGACGGACGGGTGGTTATCGGCAATATCCGCCTTGGGTTTCATTTTGAAAAAAACGAAGTGAACTCGCCCCCAGTCTCCTTCTCCGTGCATCAGCAGATTCAGGCGAACTGGCTGGTGGAGGAGTTTATGTTATTGGCGAATCAACGTGTGGCACAGAAGATTGTGCAGTTCATTCCGAACGGGGCGCTGCTTCGCAGACACAAACCACCAAACCCACGGAAGATGGACCTACTCCGCGAGGCCCTGTCGAGCCGTGGTCTGCCTACCTGTGGCAGCTCTGGCCAGGAGCTGCAGCGGATGTTGGACATCATGATGAAGGATCACCAGGGAGACTTTTATACGGTGTGCGAGTTGGTCAAGTACTCCCTTATGGCCGCCGAATACATCGCCAACGATCCGACTGAGAAGGACATCCGTTCCCACTTTGCCGTCGCGGCGCCGTGGTACACCCACTTCACGTCACCGATCCGCCGCTACTGCGATTTGATGGTGCACCGCCAGCTGCTCGTTGCCCTCGAGCTGGAGCAGCGCATCGAAGAAGCGCAATTGGCGATGCCGAGAGCGCCGCATCTGGCGGTGGAGAGGAGGCCCGAGGATGACATCTTTGACCCCACTCGCGTTGTGGACGTAAGCACGCTCAAGACGCGGGAGCTCTTCTACCCTCACTCGGAGCTGCAGAACATCGTCGCCCACGCCAACGAGTGCCGCTTGAACTCTCGCTCCGCCGGTGACATGTCGTTAGAGTACTCTCTGTGCCTATACCTGCTCGCACTGCAGAAGAGGGCCAAGGAGGAGCCGACTCTGCCACAGCACCTCTACACGACCGCCAATATTGTGAAGATGACGGAGGGCAGCTTCCTACTCTACAGTGCTGAGATCGCCTCAGAGGTGGAGGTGGGCTTCAACGATACTCATCAGCGGTTCAGGTATCAAAGGCTGCTTGGGACTGGCGACGCGGACGCCAAACCAGCTGCAGAGAGCACAATAGACGCCAAGACAAAGGCTCATGCACGCAAGAAGGGGGGTAAGAGCGACATGCCACACCGCGGCGCCGAAGAGGGTAAAAAATCGCTGCCTCACGTTTCAGGCGCACCGACCAAAGTGGTAGCGCAGGTCTCTTGGGCGCCACACCCTGTGACAGGCGAGGATGTGATAGAGGTGTTTGACCTCTTCACCGAATTTGTCGTGCTACTGGAGGTAACGACAAAGCAGGGGCGTCTTTCCTTGGATATGCAGCTGTTGCCGCCGTGGGAGCGGGAGGCGGCCCGTTGCGTCTGCCCCAAAGTCCCCACCTCTCTTGTCGAGACTCTTTAGAGGTTCTTCTGCTGTGCGGAAGTAATGCGGTGGTCAACGCTGCCCTCCGCGCGTGTGGGAGCTCAGCGACAGCTGCGCTGCACTATGGCAGACCCCTGTGAGTGTTTATATAACACTGACAGAAGCGACGGCTCACCCAGAAGAAGACGTAATAACAACAACACCAATAGAGCGAGGGAGCAGACAACAACGGAGACGGTGACGCATGCGTGCCAGCCTTTTTCAGCGCAACATTTCACGGCCACTTTTCTCGCACTCTCGAGTGCAGCGGTTTCTGCCCAATCGCTCATTTCAACTTTCGTTGCTGCACGCCGTACACACACATACGCTCTCTTCGACCGAGGCAGCAGAGCTGTCGTGTGAGCGTGCGTCTGTGGAGTGTTTGATGCGACATTTCTTACCCATGTAGCACCTTTCCCTCACCCTCGCCTTCTCTACCAACAATTTCCTTTCATAGTGACTCGACAAGGACCCGTGCAGCGGCAGCATCGCCAAAGTCGCTAGCAGTAGAGCGAGACCATACGCTGCTGGACGTTTTTTTTTTCACGCAAGCAAAGGCGCGTTCGGTACCCTCACATCCTTATTAGAGGCAGTCGCGGTGATTTGATCGGCAGTTGCTTTCAGGAGCGGTGTACTGTCGCAATGACGTCGACTGCGAAAAAGAAGGTCGGTCTCAAGGAGCGCTTCGGCGCTGAAGGTGCGAGTGGCGCGACGAACCTTCAGAGTCCCTTCGTGTCTGCTGCGCACAACACCGTGTGGCCGTACGATGCCGCGATGCACCTTCGCGATGGGCAGACCATCTTCACAGCCGCGGCCAACGCAATCCACGGACGCCCAAACGGTGCCTACAGGTGCGACGATGCGTGGACACGGGTCGAGTCACCGCTGCGCGATCGCTCCGCCGACCACGTGCTGCCAGTCTCCGAGGAGTGGAAGGCGGAACGGGCAATGTACGCTCATTTGCCGGCGATAGCAGGTCCCCTTGAGGCTCGCCCTTCCATATCCTGCAGCCTCGCTGATGTGCGAGATACACTGTACGAGGAGTGGCTCGGCCACATTGCGACCTACCGCGCGTCTCCTCGGGAGTACCCTCATCACGTCATGTTCCTGACTGCTCCAGCAGTCACGGCAAGCGCCTTCTCTATGTCAGGCGCACACCCGTGCCAATCCTTCTTGCGAGTGGCGACGGTCCTGTCTCGGCTGTTGGAAGCGTACCTGCGACGCTGCAACGAGCAGCCAGAAGCGCTGGAGCAACAGGCGAACGAGCGGGTGCCGTCGCATGTGTTTGCCTGTCTCCTGGGCAGTGCCGTATATAACATTAACTTCAGCGAACCATCCCTGGAGCAGAAGGACACAGCGTTTGGTTGGGTGGCGCCACCGGGGCGGGGGGGTAGCGACATGTCTGAGCCAGGAGTCACACACGCTAGCGTTGCTGCCACGGGTCCTGCACCTGTCAGCTCAGTGACCGCTAACATAGAGAGAATGCGGACGCGTCAACCACCCGCCCTGCCTCGCCGCTACGACGCCCTCTCTGTCGTCTCCTGCGCAGATGCAACCCACATCAACGTCTGCGTCGGTCAGCACTTCTACAAGCTGTGTGTCATGGACGAGCGGGAGGGGTACTTGCGTGATGTGGCATCGCTGGCGGCCGACCTCGGGGCGCTTCACGCGCACCACCTCTCCCTTGCCCACACAGACGTGCTTCCTGGCGCCTCCCCGGCGGTGCGGCAGGACCGAAAAGACGTGGACGCGATGATCGCCAATTTATCCTGCTTAACGGATGAGGTCGCCTTTGACGTGCGCCGACGTCTGCGTGTGTCGAGCAAAGTGAATGCCTACTCGCTGGATGCGTTGGAGGCGGGGCTGTGCACACTTGTGCTGAGGGAAGTCGACAAAAGGGAGTCGGAGTCGTCTGGCAGTCCCACCACACCAGTGGCGCAGTGGCTGCACAGCGGGTGCTGCCTGGAAACATCTCTGGCACATCCAGAGCAGTGGACAGTGCGGCTGCAGGCATTGGTTGTGCCGGTACAGGCCGGCATGGAATGGGTGGAGAGGGCGTTTGCACAGCCCTCACACACATTCCCCACGGAGCGTACCGTCGATGACCCTGTCGCTCTCGACGCCGGAGGTGCAGTAGTAGACGTCACTAATCAAGGAGGCACAGTCCAAAGAGCGGCTTTCGTATCCCATGAGCTCAGCACACCAGTTGGCGTGTATGGCAAGGTGGAGCACTTGGAGTTGTGGCTCCCCGAGAAGCACCGCGTGCCGTTGAGACCGTACGCGGCACCGGTGTGGAACCGTGCAGACGCGCAGCATCCGCTTTCCAACGTCTCCAGCGGCGCATGCACTTTAGTGGACTTCTGTATGTGTCTGCTGCGCGTCACAGCGGAGTGGAAGCGCGGTGGCCACCTCCCTGTCAGCTCCACAGTCGCGAATGGGTGGCCACACGTGGTGGTAGCGGTGCAACCGCCACGTGGTGGAGCACCGTCTTTGATGGCGCTGGACTCGCCTGCGGTGCAAAACTTGTTCGAGGTCCTTGCGTCTCCGCAGCTGCTCTTCGCGGTCGATGCCCGGCACCGCGTGGAGGCGGAGGCGAGGGCTGAAGTGGCGGCTCTCTTGAATATCAGTTGGTACGCTACGTCTACGGTACGCACAGCAATGAAGGACGTGCCTGCGGAGAGCAGGTTGTTTGAAGGAGTCGAGACGACCGCCAATGCGGTGCGTAGCCGCGTGGACGTCTGTGTCTCTTTTGCCCTTCTGCCACGCCAGGCGGCGCCGCCATCGGACGTGTCGACGCGCGCACTCGTCATATCGCGGCTCCTCTCTGACTTGAGTTTGCCCAGCAGCTTTCTCGTGAACTGCACAACGCAGCAGACGGCCGCAGAGGCACATGTTCGCGTCAGCCACTCAACCCTTGTCGACGCTGTCGTGGGGGCTAATGCGCCTGCGGCAGTGCCGCTTGCGCGTGCGTTTGCCGCTGCCCTGGCCTCATGTATGCTGGATCGCCGCTAGCGTTAAGTCTCGTGCATCGTGGGAGAACAGTAAATGGATCGTGTGCCGTCGCAGTTTGGGTGGCTGCGCTGTTTTGGCTGCCTTCCCCCTTTCCCTCCTCTCCCACTCTCCATTCCTCCTTACTTTCTTCTCCTGGTTTCACCAAGGTCGATGTACATTAGGCGATGAGGCACTTCCATTCATATTAGATGATGGTTGCTCTATGTGGAGACTCGCGCGCTTCTTCATTTCTTCTCCCAACTTCACCTTCCTTTCCCCATCGTCGCAGTGCAGCGCTGCTGCGTATCCATTGCATGCACTGAGGTAGGTAGGCACAAGTGCCATGCGTGCTCCAGAGTCCATTTCTCGACTCATGACGCCTTGCAGCCCCCCTCACACGCAAACTTCCGCCCGGGGCCATGGCAGTGCAGCGCCAATATGACGTCTGCGATTCCGCCTCATTTCCAACTTTCTTCTCTTTCCTCCCCCCCTCGCTCTTTCAAGACGACGCCCTGGCGTACCCAACGCGTCTTCTTTCATTGGTCCTCACTACCTCCTCTTTAGCAGGCCGACCCGTAGCCGCGCACCACCGCGTGGGAGGGCGGGGCCGAACACTCGGATTCGCTGTATTTCCGACGCGTGAGGAGAACAGCAGCAGGAAAGGGAGAGCAAAGAGAAATTCGCCTTCGCTGTTGTCTCGCAGGCATGCAGAAGCCCATAGTGTCATGCATTGACTTGCCCGCATTCGTTTTATGGGGATTGCTGTGTGAGATGCTCCCTTCTTCCTCCAACCATGCACGTGCTTTACACACTCTTGCAAACAAGACCGTGTCTCTGAGCGGTGTAACATGACAGCGGAGGAAGGCAACCATCCACATGATGGTGATGCACTCGGTTCTGTTTCTCTATTGTAATCTCGCGAAAGACTTCGAGCGCAAGCTCCTCGGACAGGTCAGTCCTCATCATCCGCAGCGGCGGCAACAAGCTACTCGGGAGCGCTGGCTACTTTTTCTATGGCGGAGGACCTCAGCTTCTTCCCGGAACTCCTCGACAGGTGTGCCGCTTTCTGGGAAAGCGACTGAGGTGTTCCGCCCACCATCTTTCACAGAAGTTGAGGTCGGTTGTCAGTGAGGTGCATATGTCGAGGACGAGGTGACACGGCGGATTCGAGTTGATCTCCCCACCGTCAGGAAGCGCTTCGGAGCCGCTGACATGTCGATGCTACTCGCCACCACAGGTGGTACCAAGCCCATCGCTGGCATGAGGTTGAGCTGTAGGCTAAACTGTCACTAAAGAGTGGACAAAAACGCTCGACGCGTTGAGGTTGGAGTGGAGGGCGTGAGTAACGCAAGGAAGAATGAGCTACAGCTCGGGTAGGCACAGCCTTTGGCCGGGGTATTTTCTGTCTTGTATACGGCACTGACGGAGATGCATGTCACCTACAGCTACTGCGCGGAGGAGATGGCGAGTGGCGTCACAGCGTCACTGCCTGTCTGCTGTGTGGGGGACCTCAAGGCAGGGATATTCGCGTGGTCACCAAAAGCGATACGCGTACGAATGGAGAAGGCGTCCGACGAAGGGTCAGCAGCTCGCCGCATCGTCGCGCCTTTACTCACCCCTTTTGTGTGAGCCACGCCAATCATACGAGCTCTAGCGGAGTTTTGTCGCTAGAAAAGGGGGAGAGGCAAGAAGACGAGGCAACCTCACTCTCCCAGAGACACCACCGTGGTGCTTACTCTACCTGGCGCCCCCTCGCGTATTGTCGCTGTCAAGGCTCTCTGCACCTCTGTCGACCTTGACCTCCTCGCCTCTTTCCTTCACTTGTCTGATAACGCACGGGACATCGCGGCTTTCTTTTTCATATCATTCTTTTTCTTGGCAATAGACGCCTGCAGCGAGTCGAACGGCCACAGTCCCGTGGTGACACGTATCGTGGACGTCGACACACTAGGCGGTTGTGTACGCGGGACCAACGCCAGCCCCATCCTACATTTTTCTGCGTTCCCTTCTGCAGCCCCCTCCTCATCTCTTCTCTGCTTTTTCTTTTCTGAAGTGCTTTCATCAGAGCGCCTTAGGGACCCGCGGTGTTGTTGTGCGTTGTGTCTTGCCTTCCTCCCTCCTCAGACATGTTCGATGTCGGCTCTACCCAACTGATTGACATTGTGTTGCGCTCTGTCGTGGACAAGTCGCATCACCCCCAGAAACCTGGAAGCACTATGGCCAGACGGTGGCGTTGCCTCAGCTAACGCTGGTCACCACACCGGCCCACGGCAGATACACATACTCAGCAGAGCGTGTGCGCTATCTCTGTGTAGGCTGGCTGAATAGTTTTGCCCTCTTTCCTTTGTTGTGCTCTCTGCGTTGTGGTGTGCCTGGGCGGCCTTTGGTGGCACCGTGTCGTCCATGTATACCTCTCCGACTCGGTTAATGTAAAGGTCGTCTATCCAGGACAGAGCTTGAAGTTCTTCGTAGGCCTCCGCCGGCGGGCGGAGGTGGTGGTGATGTGCAGCAACTCCGCTGTCGAGGACCTGCCGGCCACGCTAAGAGTCGTGCACCGCTGCGTCCACGGCGAAAGGACGACCCCACTTTCGTTCCTGTCGACTCCTCTCGCATCGGCTTTCCGATGACGCGGAGCGAGAAGACGGTGTGGGTAGCGACGCTGTGCTGTTGGCAATGAGCGGTAGCCGCCTCCTGAAGGTAACCGTAGCCCTCGCTACCATCCCAGGCCGGTAGCAGTAGCTTACAGCGGCCGATGTCACTGCAACTGAGAATGCCTTGATTGATCAGTTCTGGGTGATCGACACGCGCTTCCGCCTCTCGGTGCACTGGCGTTCCATGGCGCGCGCCGAGTGGCCGCCTCTGTACATCCCTCAGTGGAGCGAGTCCTGTGGCGGGCCCCTTCTCCAGACGCCTTGCAGACACCTCGTCGATGATTATGACAGCGCTGCCACGATGAGTCTGCAGGAGGAGATCGCCACGAGGGATACCTCCGCATCACCGAGTACCGTTCGGCGAGGTTGGCCCTCATCGCTCTACAGCAGATCAGCACCGCGCTCTCCGCTGAAGGGACCGGTGGGCATATTAACCATGCGCCCTTTCCGATTGTACGCATTTTGTTTGTTCGGCAGCTCTACACAGAGGCCACCCCAACCATGACGGCGGTGCTGCGGAACACGGCGGTGCAAGTCGGGGTGAGGCGTTGCCGCGAGAACCGCTGTGGCGAACCTCTCCGTTGCGCCTTGGGAGACCGCAGTGCTAAGGAGAACGTCGTTGCGCTCGATCGCGTGTCAGCAAGTAGCAGCACGCTAGGTTAGGAGAGCAAGGCCCTACTACAGCAATGCAAAGCCACCTGCCTCGCCTCTAATAAATATGTTCGCCAGCCGTCAAAGACGTTGGCCGCCGCCTACGACGTGGCCTATGCGAAGCAGCTCGTAGTGGAGGGCTACGCCTGTGAAGTGATGGTCCCTGTCGGTGAGGCTGAAAGGCAAAACGGTGGAGACGGTGTGGCGTGCGATTCAGGCCTATCCATATGAAAGCGGCGATGCGGACGTGCTGAACATGGACCTCGGTGATGTCGCTAACTCTGTCGCAGAGCGCTTTAGCTACATAAAAGACGCGCCGTCGGTGGACCTGACGAGTTCCCGCCACGTTGTGTGGGGAGCAATGCGGGCGCGCATGGTGACCAGCATCAACTCCAATGCACTCGAGAGTAAGCTGGAGGACGAGCTCAACGACTACGAGGAGCGAAGCAACAAGATATTGATGGATGCGTGACTCGGGGCGCTGTTGCTGATGGCGTTGTGAGGCTCTCTCTCCTTTTCTCCCTCCCTTTCTCTCCCCGTTTCTTTTCTGATTATGGTGGCTGGAAGTCCGGAAGAGACGAAAAGAAAAACGATCAGACGCACAGCAAGGGAGACAGGAGGTCATCTTGTGTGTGGTGTGTAGGGCATGCATAGCAGGCTTTGTGGGAAACCTTGGACTCAACATAGAGGAGGACAGCCAATGGACTGACGAAGCATCACGCAAACACTTTCCTACAAGGGGTTTACAACAACATGGGCATTGAGTCGGTGAAACACCATGGTGCATGGTAACAAGAGCCGAATTCGCTCTCCTCTCTCTCCTGCTGCTGCTGCTGCTGCGTAGAACCATCATTGGACATGGTGCTGGGGCACCCTACTATTAATGAATGTTTACCACTCCATCGCCATCGGCACCTTCACTGCACTTCTACCCCTCTCCCTCCCTTCTACTCCACTCTTCTTGCGTGTCGCCTCGCTGCCACCGATGCACGTCCTCATATGCCAGAAGTCAACGTGAGGAGTTTTTGCTTACCACATCACGCACCATAGAAAAGGAAAAGACGCTCAAAAGGAAAAGGGGGAAGAGAAGTCAGGCTTTCTGGCANNNNT
>NC_009320.2:122205-139922 GCF_000002845.2 Leishmania braziliensis MHOM/BR/75/M2904 | reverse complement strand
CCCCTCTTTTTCTCCTCCCCCTCTTTCTCTCTTTTTTTTTTTTTTTCTTTTTCCCCCTTTTCTTTCCTCCCTCCCTCCCTCCCTCCCGTGAGTACTCCTTCTTCGCGCTTTCCCTCCCCCTCCCTCCCCCCTCTCCTCCCTCCTCTCTCCCTCTGTGGTCTTCCTCTTGCTTTTCCTTCTTGTCGCTTCTCTGTGCCCCTATCCCCTCCCTCATCCCCCCCCTTACTTCCCCTCTGTGCTACTGGGACGCTCCGCCAACATTTTCACTGCCTAGTAAACAAAATACTTGAGGTTGTGTGCCCCTTCCTTCGGTATAACAGCGCACGTTGATAGCACACCGTGCGTGGGTGTGTACGTCTTCTGCGTTTTCTTATTTTCCTGTTGTTTGTTCATTTTATTCGCTCCTCACTCGCTTTCCTCGCTCTCTGCCCCGTGCGCGCGTCCACGAGGCGATTAGCCCATTTCCAAACAGGAAGAAGACGAAAAGAGAGTGTCTTTAACATCGCTAGGCTGTTGCACACACACACACACACACAGAGACAAGTACACGCGCACAACTGCAGATATATACAGACGGTCGCTTTCACTTGGCGGTTTTCATCCTTCACGTTTCCCCTACCCCATCCGTGCTTTTGCCGCTTTACCCTATACACCTCTTTCTGTCTCGCACTTACCCTTGCACTCACCTTTTTCTCCCTCTTCCTTCGCGCTGCTGCGCTGTTTGCGCACGTATAAATTTAAGTTTTGGGCGTTTTTTTTTCTTGTGTGTGCGTGTGTGTTCTTCAAGTGTACTCCTTCCCGCTCATCTTTTTCCCTCTGGGCCTTACTATTTCGCTCTCTCGTTTTCTTCTTCCCTGCGTTAAGTGCGGTGTTGTTGTCGCCTTTTTTGTTGTTGTTGTTGTTGGATAGCTCGCATTTTCCTCTCCTGCTCGGCAGCCGTTCACCCTGCACCATCTCCCCCTTCCCTTCTCTCCTCCATCCCCTCCACCACCACCTACCTCAGCCCCACGTGTCCCGATCACCCGTAATCAACACTCTCAGACCGAGAACAACACGTTCCACCAGAGGAGGCGGAATGCACACTCGCGGCGACGGCGATGCACACGGTCAACCCCGCCGGCCGCTTGGCTGTGTCGAGTGCGACTTCAAATGCAGCACCGGGAACGAGATGAGCCGTCACATTCATGCCACTCGACATGGGGCCGTGAAGTGTCCCCTCTGTGAGACCTACATTGTGCCACGCGGCTTCTTCGCAAGCCTCACGAAGTTGATTGAGCGCCATCGCGACCGTCAACCATCCACAACAGAAGTAAGCGGCTCACCACTGCATTCGCCGTCCTCTACCAGTGCGGTGGCTTCTAGCTCTAACGGAGGTACCAAGCCTCTGACCACGATCGCCATCACTCATGCCCACTGTATCGGGTTACCAGACTTCAAATGTTATGAGAAGGCAGATTTTGAGCTACCGGGCTCAGCACAGGACTACAACCTTCCCAGCGACTTTGCGGGCAGCGCACAAGGCCGAGGGACAAGTGACGCGCTAGTGCTATGCGGTTCAGAGAATGGCGGAGGCTCCCTCCCTCCGTTTCGCTGCATGGAGTGCTTGAATCTTTGCGGCACCTGGACGAAAGCTACAAAGCACATGGATAAGAGTGGACACACCCTTCCCCTCTGCGTGCAATGTCTGGTGCGTCTCCGCTGCTTCGGCCCTCAACGACCAATTAAGCACGAGGGGAGCACCGGTCACTGTGGCTTCTACGGTGTCTTCTACACCCGTCGTGACTATCTCTGCGATGTGCAGGCCCCGCGCAGCGCCTACAACTATAGCAACTCTTACACCGGCCTCTCCACGCTCCAGTACAAGTGTGTGTGCGGCATCTCCTTTCTCCATCCTCTGCACCTCGCTGAGCACCTGCACCGGGTGCATCACGCAACATGCATTAGGGACGAGGCTTTCTATCGCCGCTGCGAGGCGCGTGGGACCCTGGTGGAGATGATGGTGCACCTAAGACAAGGCTGCACGCAGGCGGCGCCGAACGCTCAAACCACCGGTAGCAGCACCACCCTCCCCGACACGCCAGTCTCCTTGGCGATGGGCAGCACTGCGCAGCTATCGATGGTCGGATCGCCGACTTCTGCGGCTGCACTGTCAAAAGATCAGGAGGACCAGGGTGAGACCAGTGGCAGTGGCGGCGACAATGCTACAGGGGTGTCGTCTATGATTGAGGTGCCGGGGTTTTCTGGAGCGTCATTCCTACAGTGGCGCCCACTTCTGCCGCCCATAACATCGGATGACGTGCCGCTAATGGACGAATCGTATGCAATGTCGGGCGACATCAGCAGCTTTCACGCGCGTACGCCGCAGCCGGCGTCTTCATCCTCTCGCTTGGCCACCGCCAAGGTTCGCAAGGCGTCTTACGTCGTTCTGTACCAGTGCCGCGAGTGCCTGTTTCTCTTCTCCAGCTGGGAGCGAATGGTGCACCACATTCATGCAACCGGGCACTGCCGCACGTACTGTTGCAAGTGCAAGTTAGATCTGCCGCAGCTGGTGAGCCACCCAACGACGCACGAAGCGAGCGGTGCGTCACGATCGTCAGCGCAGCTGCCGACGTACGGCGGTGCTGCAACATCAGCACCTCCATTGGTTTGCTCCACCACGCTCAACGACCATCTCGACCACCTGCGTCGCTGTGGCGACATTATCGGATTCCCCACATCACCGAGGAGTCTTGAGGTGCTCGTTGACGTAAACGCCGAGTGTTACCAGGGCTCCCTCGACCCAGCACCGGACTTGTTCACTGGGGATCGGGTCGTCATGGCGTACCAGTGTCCGGCAGAGCACCTAGACTGCTACGAGGTCTTCCTGAATTATGGGAATCTCGTAGAGCATTTGATGGCGACAGGGCACGGCTCGCATCCGGGCTCAGATAGTACGGAAGGCGCCGGCAACACCCAAACAGCGAGGCGACTCTCCTCCTGCTATCCAATGGTGACCTACCGAGCAAAATTCACCGTGCTGCAGTTGCGTGATCACTTTGGTTTCGTGCAGTGCTCTTATTGTGAGTCAGCCGTGCCGCGGGAAGAGGAGGAGCTACACGAGGCACTCTGCATCATGCGCCGCCGCATGAGCCATTAGTACCGCTTTCCATGCGTGCGTGTGTGTATGGAGGGGGGTGGGGGTACTTTTTACCTGGAAGGACAGCAGCGCACGAAGGGGTCCGTTTCAACAGGATGTCGACTGGGTCCATGCTGTGCAGCGCCACGCTCACAGAGAGGCACGAGAGAATCGTCAGCGGTGCGACATCGAGAATCACATCCTGAAGGCACCTCTTACTCGAGTGAAAGTACGAGCAGAGAGGTACCGTGAGCTGTGCAGCAGCAGTGAGGGAAGGCAAGAGACACCTGCATAGAAGCAAAGGTAGAGGGAGGAGGGGCAACAGAAAAGAGGAAACCCAAAGCAGTCAAGGGTATCCTTGGTGCTGTAGAGAGGGGTGTGCTTGTGAGAGAGAAGCACCTCCAGGTATGCGTGGTGGTTGCGGAGAATGTGCTATAGGGCGGGCTACGTATCAGAGACTGCGGTGTGTGATACGGTGCTGTTGAGCCTAGGCGTGAGTGTTTCTGTTCCCGTTCTCTCTTCCTCCGCGCTCTGTTCGCCTGTTGTGGTGGAACTTCACTGCCGCTTCCAAATTCGCTTGCGTTTTCCTTTTTTGTTTGCTTTTCGTTCGACCTCTCCTTTTTTGTTTCGGTGTCTGTCTGTCTGTCTGTACTCCCCTCATGATGACGGGGCGCACCGCAGTGCGTGGCGTTTCGGGTCTAGTGCCCTCACTCGGCGTGAGGAGGCCTGGCAGCCTGCAGCTTGACCTCGAGCACGGCGGTGCGGACTTTTGGTGCCAGCGGACGGGTCTGGGCTGGGCGCTGCGCGGGCGAGGCTGGCGGCCATGATCACTTTTGGAGCACCTCACTGCAAATGGTGCCCATAATTCAGGGACTATGCTGATCTCCCCCACTGTTTTGCTGCGCTGCGGTGATGGTGAACGTGACTCTGGGCCTGGCCTCGCGCTGTATGTGGTGGAGTTACAATGGGCTGAGCGACGCCAGGCGGCATTGGTTGGCTCGGCTCCTTGGCATAGCCGTAGTGCAACCGAGGTATAGATGAACTGTGGTTGTAGGCGTGTGCCTGTTGACTTGTTCGCGGTCGAACGGGGCACCCTGGAAACAATTTACTTTTCCTTTGTTTCTTGTGTACGTGTTTTCTTTCTCTTTGTTTGTCGAGTGGTGTTAACTTCATAGCCGACAGAGGCATCCGTGCGTGTGTGTCTTTGCCAGCTTGTGTCTTCCGTGTGAAAGCGTTCCTGTGTGTTTACCTCTTCCTCTCCCTGGGTTACGTAGTTCAAAGTGTAATGCTAGCCTCATTACTGCCTTCTCTTCTCGCTTCTTCCTCTGTCACCGAAGTGTTCTGTTTTTCCTTCTTCAGTCGGTGTCTCTCGTTCACCATTTCTTCTTTCCTCGGGTAGATTTTGCGCACGCATGTTATCGACTGTTAGTAATTTTTTATCAGGGCGTGTGTGGGCATGTAGCTTTCCTCCTCCCTCTCTTCGTTTTCTTCTCGATTGTGTGTCTTGCTGTGGGTAGCTTCGTCCCAGGCTTTCTTTTGGTCTTGGTCTCTCTTCGTGTTGCCTGTGTTGTGGTTGCCTTCTCTCCGCTGGTCCCTTATTGTCCGCCCCACTCCCCGTGTGCGCTTTTGTGTGTGTGTGTGTGCGGGCCTCTTCTAGCTCAGTCATTTTGTTCTCTTTTATTCTTCTCGTTTAACGTTGCGCCAGATGAGCTTGGTGTCATGCTGTGGACATTCCTCACCTTTACACGTATCCCTTCTCCTCTCTTCAGCTTTCTTTTTTTTCGATATTTTGCACGAGAGGACAGGGAGAGGATTTTCACCCATTCGCCCCGACATCCCCATCCTTTCTCCACGCGCTCTCTTGGTGTTTTGCATCTTGCCGTCCACATCACATCGCATCTCTTCGTAACGGCTCCCTTCTTCACCTCGCATTGCCTTACTCACCAGTTTGGCAGGTCTTCACACATTATTTTTCTCTTTTCTCTCTTCTTTTCTTTTTTTTTCGCAGTGTAGAGAGGGAGAAGGGAGGCGGAGTTGTGTCTCTTTCCTGCCATTATGCAAAGAATGGTGGACTTCGCCCTAACTAGTGTTGGCGTTGAGTTGTGCTGGGCAGCAGCAGGAGAGGCAGAGGGAGGGGGGTCGTTTGTCTATAGGAAGTGACAGGTCGCACTCCTTTCTCTTTAGTGTGTCTGTGCTTGTGATTTTACCCTCCTAATCTCTCATGCTGATTGTGATGCTGCCTGCAGCCCCGCTCGGCACTGTTGGGGACGGTGGCGGTGTGCTGTTCTACTCGTGGCAGAGGTGAAGGAGGGGAGAGGGCGATGCTGAGGAAAGTCGCTGTTGATGTCTTGGCGCGATGCTTCTTCATCTGGTCTTTTATTTTTCTCTATGTTGTCCCAGGGCCCTCGTGCGCATTTTTTTTTTCTTTCTTTTGGGTGTGTGTGTGTGTATGGGTGTGTGCACGTGCAGGGATGCGTGTGCCGCTCGTTTTCTTCGTAACTTCTTGGACTTTTCTGCTTGTTTTATTGGGATTATTTGCTTCTCTTCTTCTCCTGTTTCTTTTCCTCCCTTGCCACTCCCATTTCCCCCTCCCCCTCCCCCGCCTGTTTGTCCTCCCTTGGCTTTGATGACTGTCTCCTCGTCAAGCTACACGCTTACCCTCAGGAAGGATTTCTCTCATGTTCTTTCCAGTTGTGTGTGATTTCGTTTTCTTCTCATTTTTCTTGGCTCAGCAGCTTTTCTCTCGTCTTATATGCTTGTGTGTTGGTTTGGCTTCTTTTCATCTCCCCGCGCCAGTTTTTTTCCCTCTAGCTTACTTAGAGGAACTGCCCTCCCACCCCACTCCTTCCCTTCTTTCCCAGCCTCCCTTTCCTTCGTCTGTCTGTCCGTGTGTTTTTTGTGCTTTGTGTGTCTCTTTCCCTCTGTCTGTCACTGTACGCATGCCATGAGAGGTCGATGCACACGCACACGCTCATTCACTCGCCTTCACTCCCCATTTTTCCAACCATTAGTTCATCTCAATTTTCACATTATGCTGCTGCTTCTGCTCTTTCTCTTCACTTCATGTGTTCCTCTCAAAATTTTGTTTGTCTCTCACACATTTCCGTCTTCTCGATTTGCTTGCTTCGGTTGTAGGAGTCGTCTGGCCTCTCTTGATTATGCTCTCTCTCTCTCTCTCTTTCTCGTCAACCAGCTCCCACTTACCGTCACCGGTTTACTCGTTTCTTCTTGAACTAATATGTCCCCTTCTCGTGTGTGCGGGTGTGTGTCTCGAGCGCCGTTGATTATTGCCGACCTCCTCTATTTTTTTTTGGGTTTTGCCCTCTTTCGTCCACCCTTTTCGCTCGTCTCTCTCTCTCTTTTCTTTGTGTGTGTGTGCGTGTCCCTCTCTCTCTCTCCCTGTGCTCTCTGGGGTCGATTTTTATTGTTTTTTTTTTCTTCCTCTCCTCATACAGGCACATGTCTGCGGGTGCCTACACGTGTGTGGGGGATCTCGGGTGATGTACTCAACGGCTCATCTAAAGCACAGCGCATAGAAGGGGGGGAAACAACGAAGCAGTGGCTGCTGCGCGTTCACCAGACTTCGTCTGTCCGTGTTGGAAAGAAAAAGACATCCTGTGAGAGTCTGCATCCACGTGTAAATATGTCTGCGTGGGAGTTTTTCAGCGCCTGTGCCTGGGTGCCCTATTTCGTTATCCCCTGTCCCTCTCTCTGTTCGTCGTCCTTGTCTCTGGCGTGCGTGCACGTTGATGTGCATCTTGGCGCGCATTATTGTTTGCATGTACGTCCGTGCGTTCCCTTTTTCTCTTTCAGTGTATATGCGTGCACTGGCGGGATGGGGGCACGTCCTTTTCTTTTGGTTCCTTTTGCTTGTTTGTTGATTGTGTGTTTGTTCTCCCTTTTCTCCTCCTTCACCGTGCCTTGTTGCCCTCCTTTTCTTCGCTTTGTGTGGCCCCTCCCTCTCTCGTTTCCCTCCTTTTCGTTTTGGTGCTCTAATCACCGCACGTGGCAGTCGCCCATTTCATTTTTTTTCTCTCCCTCTCTCTTTCTTGCACGTGTGTACTCCTTGACGAAGGAGTGGGCACACCGCAGTGCGTGGCGTCCAGAGCCTGATGCCTGCTCTGTGTGGGAAAGCCAGACAGCCCCCCCTTCACCACCATCAAATGCGCCGAGCCACTTCTGGTGGTGACCGGGTCAGGCACTGATGGCGCAGGGGAGGTCAGAGCGATGCATCGTAGCTGATATTGGTGGTCGGATCCTGTAGAGTGTAGTATCGGAGTGACCGGCGACAGCGGATACGTTTTCGCCTTCCATGTGATGGGCAGGGTGTCAGTGTGACTTGAACGCATCCCACCCGGTCCTCACTGCTCATCTGCTGTGGAGAGCCTGAGCCACCCCCCATGGGGGGGAGGCGGGTGGGCCGTGCTCTGATGACCGAGTCAGCGCGCTGCGGTGACGCGTGTCTACTGCTGCCTCACACCACGCGATGGGGCCTGTGGCGGGATGGCCACGTTGGGGGAAAAATGTGTTTCTCCTGCCTAAGCTGCCCCCCCCCCTTTTTTTTACTCCGTCATAGTGGGTGTTGTGAGGGTGCTTGTTCAGCGATCAGAATCAACCAAACTTCAGTGAATCCACTCAGCATTCTTTAGCACGCTTCTTCTCGATAATATGTTGTCCCTTGTTTTTTTCTTCCTTCGTTGCTCAGCTGTGCCCCTGAGATTGCTTCGTGAGAAAGTTGGGGAAAAGGCCCAGGAAGGGAGGTAAGATGACAAAACTATCTGAGGTGTGCTATCATCTCTTCTCCTCTCTCCTCCACGAACTCTCTGCGCCCCACCCACCCACCCCCCTTCGGCAGAACCGCTTAGATGCCGTTAGGCAGACAAACAGAAAACACTTAGCCCAGACATATCTCCAGTTCGCGGTAGTGTGATCGTGCTGGGTACTGTTCTCTCTCCCTTACTCCCCGCACTAATGTTTCTCTCGTGTTCTTCATGTCTCTGCTTATCTGGCTTGAATTTTTATGTTGCCTTCAGTATTTTGACGGGGTCTCGTCTCTCACTGGCTTTTCTTCTATACTCACCAACAGTACCCGCATGCTTACCACCACCACCTCTCCTCTTCACCTTCCTCTTTTATGTGTGCGTGTGTATTTCTCCGGTCAACTTATCTGTTCTTCTTCAGTCGTTCTTGGCTCTTGCAATACACTGAAGGGGGGGGGGGCAGAGAGACCCAACACAGTCAGCAGTGCCGTCTCTCGTTCAGATTGGCACCGTGTAGTGCTGCTCCTGCTGCTCTCTCTCTCTCTTTCGTTTCCTGCAGTGCACTTCCTACCCGTCCCCCCAATATTTGCACCGCTTTACTGGACGGAACGTTCGGGAGCGGAGACTCTCTTTCTCGGGATTTCTTGCTTTACTTTTGACGTTCATTTTCCCCCTTTTTTGATTTGGGTTGCCGTTGTCTTCGCTCGCGTTCTTTTCGCTCTGCATGTGGGTGCAGAAAGGTGGTGTGGGAGAGACGGCGGCAGCGGTGCAGGGGGATTCTGCACATATTCACTTGTGTGTACGCTACCGGCTGAGTGTCACGGGAACGGACTTGATGCTCAAGGACGTACACGCGCACCATTTGCCCTCCCTCTCCCCCACACCCACTGGTCATTACCCCCCCCCCTTCTCTTCGCACCCAGTTCCGCGAGGGTACTAGTGGCTCATTTTAGGGCCTTCATGTCCTGCACACGCACTCGCGTACTGACGCCCCTCCTCTTCACACACACACACACGGTTGGGTTTTCTTTTTGGATTCGTGTTCGTGGGCATCGTCATCATCTTTTTCATTTTTCCGTTCACCCCTCTTGTTCGTGCATGGCACATCTGCTGTCTTTCTTCTTTGTTTCAGTACCACCCTCTTCGCTCTCTCCTTTTCTTTTGTGTCATCGTGGCTGGGTTGCGGTGGTCGCGACGGCGGGGAAAGGAACGAGGCGATGAATGGGGTGCTGAGGACCGGTGCAGGTATGTAGGGACCTGTGGCTTTATACAGCCCATTTCACGTACGTCTGAATAGTGGAAAAGACATCGAGGATGGCTGACGGCAAGCAGAAGTTCATGTAGTGCGCTCTCCGCACCAGAGGCACACATACCCAAGCACCTGAACAGCGGAAACAGACAGATAGAAAAGCGCTTCCCGGAGGAGGAGTTCAACAGTGACACAATCAAATCAAAATTGCATGCTGCCTTTTTCTTTTCCTTTCATCCTTACACTACACTCACACACAGAGCTTTTCCTGTCTCCTTCTTTCTTTCATTCTTGCTGGGGCTTTCTCTTTTCGTTCTCGTGTTTCTTTGGCGGCGTTTATAGCGTTCCTCCTCTGTTGTAACGTCGTGTACGCCAATCCCTCTCCCCCTCATCATAACACTCCCACTGTGCGCCCCCTCTTGTACATCTCTTTCTACTGGTCTTCTTCTCTCTGTGCTCTACGTTGGTTATTTCTGTGGTTCTTGTACATCTATGAGTGTGGGTGTTTATTTGGAGGGCCCCTTTCCCCCTCCCTCATCACCCTATCCCATCATGTTGCTTCTCTCTCTTTGACGCTCACTCGCTCTCTGCGTTTTGTTTCTTTTCATATATATCTCTGTGTTCCGTGGTGACTGTGTTCATGTTCGTCCCCCCTCCCTCTCCCTGCCTGTCTGTTGTTTTCGGTTTCGGCTCCTTTTCCTCTTTATTTCTTAGGCTTTTTCTTCCTGCCTCACTTCTCTCTCCTCCGTTGTCTCTCTCTCTCTCTGTCGCCTTTGCTGTTCTACACTTTTCGCTCTCTACCAGTTCCCCGCCTTCATCCTTCCTCCACCCGAACCACCTCAGCTCCCTTTCCATCTCTCTTTCCTCGTTCTTGTTTTTTATGTGCTTATCCCCAGCACTACATTTCTGTCACTCCTCTCTTCTCTCCTGTGAGCTTGTGTGGAAGTGCATGTGCACTCTTGCGTCCTTTACCCCCCTCCCTCCCTCCCTCCCTCCTCCTCCTCCTCTCTCTTCTTGTTCATCTTCCACCACCTTCGGTCTCCTCCTCTCTTCTGTTGCCTTCCCGTCAGTTTCTCTTATCTTTCGCTCACTTTGTTTCTTTACTTCCCTTTACGCTCTAACAAGTCACTCATGGGTTCTTTTATTTATTTTCTCCTTCCCCCCCCCCCCTCTCTTCTCTGTCTTCTGTCCGTCCGTGCTTGTGCATCTCCCTCTCTCGTGCGCGCGCGCGGTCAGTGCATGCATTTCTGATTGGGTAGATGTACATCAAACAACCACCGCGTGCAGGGGTGCGTGTGTTCGTCTGCGTGTCTTTTGCAGGAAGGCTTTTAGCCACTTCACAGATGGGTGTGTGCTTGGTAACGAATATCGGGGTACTGTACGAGCAACAGTTGAAGTTGAAAAGAAAAAGACGAAGATGAGAGGCCGACAAACAAGGCGATGGCGAGAGTTGAGCTGCGCATCGTACACGTTTGCAGCCTCGTCTGTTTTGTTTTCAATCGAGCTGGTGAGATAAGGTAACACTCGAGAAAGTACCTCAGCGGGATGGGCCCCCGCTGGGGGGGGGACAAGAGACGAAAGGTGGACGACGTGTTCTTCGCGAATGCGCAAGAATGGTCGGCGTGTCTCCTTTGACTCACTCACCCCTATCCAAGCGGGTCGCGTGCAACTTTCTTCTTTGGGGCACTCGCACATGTCTCTCTGTGCGTGCGCGGGGTTGTGGCTGTTACTGCTTCGTTCTGTCTCCCTCCTTCGTTTCCTCTTCACATCCCCCCCCCTCCTCGTGCACAGACGCAGAAGAAATTTCACAAGCACAGCTGTTATTCATACTGGACTGGCTTGCGTCTTTGCTCCTCCTTTTACCCCGTCAGTTTGTTGCTGTTCATCTTCTCTACTCATCTATCGGCACAGTGTTGTGTGCGCGCACAAACATGCCAGCATCCGTAGCGAGCGAGATTGTCAATGCAGTCCATAAAGCCCGCAACTGCGCCCTCTACTGCGACTACAAGACCGCCCTTCAGTACTATGCCAGCATCCGCAATGAGATCAACTCGCACATCTGCAGCCTCGACGACGTCCTGCGTGCCCCGTGGACGAGCCTTCTAGAGGAGCTGGAGAGTGAGGTGCAGATCATCCGCGATACACAGGCTGAGTTGCACTTGTTCATTGACCCCAACGCTGCAAAGCGGCGCGAGCCACCGGACTATGATGAGAACCCCGGCAGTGGGAACGCTGAGAGGGCTGTCGTGCCGAGGACGGGGATCAAAAAGAAGGCACGAATTGGGGCCTCGCTCACGAGTAGTTGCGGGCCCTACATCAGTGCACAGAACGAGAGGCTCTACGGCGATAAGGACCGCTTCGGCCCGGCAGAAGGCCCACAGATTTCACCAGCCATGCGGCAGCCAGCGCGCAGCGGCCCCTTCTCTTCGAACAACGGGGCCGGCGTTGCTGGTCGACACGTAGCCGGGGCGGCCGCTGTCGGCTTCCGTCAAGGCGCTGGGGCAACGAATGGCACCGGGGCCGCGGCAAGAGGAAGGATGAAAGGCAGGAGTGCAGCGTCCCGCTTTGCCGGCCGCCCTGGGGAGGAGGAGCTCGTCCAGCTCATCGAGGCTGATATGCACATTGGCAAGCTGCCGGTCACGTGGGACGACATCGCTGGCCTCGAGGAGGCAAAGCGACTGCTGGAGGAGGCGGTGGTGTACCCGGTGCTCATGCCCGACTACTACCAAGGCATCCGCCGTCCCTGGAAAGGTGTGCTTCTCTACGGGCCACCGGGCACCGGCAAGACGATGCTCGCCAAGGCGGTCGCCTCGGAGTGCAACACCACATTCTTTAACATATCCCCTGCGACGCTGACGAGTAAGTGGCGCGGCGACAGCGAGAAGCTCATCCGCGTGCTCTTTGAGATGGCGCGCCACTACGCCCCTAGCACGATATTCATTGACGAGATCGACTCCCTGTGCGGGCGGCGAGGCGGCAACGACGAGCACGAGGCCTCGCGACGGGCAAAAGGCACGCTGCTGGCGCAGATGGACGGTGTCGGGGTGGATACTGACAAGATCGTCATGGTGCTTGGCGCCACAAATCACCCGTGGGACATCGATGAAGCGATGCGCCGCCGCCTTGAAAAACGCATCTACATTCCTTTGCCCGATGCTACGGATCGTGTGGAATTGTTCAAGATCAACACAAAGTCCATCAAGCTCGGCAGTGATGTTGACTTTGTGAAGTTGTCCAACCTGCTAGAAGGCCGCCACTACAGCGGCGCCGACATCACGAACCTGGTGCGGGATGCGGCTATGATGACGATGCGGCGCTTCATGAAGGAAGCGGACAAGACAACGCTGAAAGAGAACGCGGCGGAGATTGGTCGGCAGGTGGCGGAGCAGCCCATCAACATGAATGACTTTTTGGCCGCTCTCAAGAAGGTGCCGAGTAGCATCAACGCCGACAACGTCAAGAAGTTCGAAGCATGGAAGAAGGAGTTTGAGCTGAACATCTAGAAGACAGAGTGATTAGGGTAGATGCGCCCTTTTATTCTACAGCTGCGTGGTCTTGATTCAATGCCTCATAACTCATCTGCTCATTGCCCCCATCCCCCCGCCCTCACGCAGACACCTATAAGCGACAAGGACGAATGAGTTGAAAAATGTGCCGTTGCGAACTGGTCGAAATGTAGAATGGGTGTGTGCGCGCTTTGCTTTCACAGCCCTCCATCCTTCCCCCTGCTCTTGCCGCCTAGAACCGTGCGTGGTCCCTCGTCCTATGTGTTGCGTACTTATATATATATATATTCTAAAGCGTGTGTGTGCCGTACTAGAAAATTGGCGTGTGCTTTGCTGCGTGTGTGCTCTCCGGACATCGTAGGCACACACCCAAGTAAGGTGTGGGTGCTGATGTACTGCCCTGTGCCTTGATGTGCTCTCTCTCCACTGCTGCATGGGCGTGTCGCTTGCACCCTTGTTGCAGCTCTGTACAGCAAATATTTCGCGTGGCACGTGTTCTGCGCGTCCGCCACCACGCGAGTAGCGCAACCCCACCATAGACGTCATTCTCCTGCGCATGGCCCCGTGCGCGAACTTTACTGGGCGGGGGAACCCTTTGCTGTGAGCCGCCTCCCCCCTTTCACCCTGCACACCCGCTACGCCACCCCATGCACCATGACCTCAAGTTCACATTATCGCCTGATCCTTCTCTCGCCTCCCATACTTCACGAATTGTCTATTTTTTATTTTTATTTTCTTCTTAATGCCGCTGCTGCAATGACACTGTGTGTCTCGTGGTACGTGTAAGTGCTCATCTCGACTTCTGTCTGAGCGCCTTGCTGAGCCTGCTGAGTGACCATCCTGAGAACTCACGCACTGATTGCACGCAGCCACAGACAGGTAGGGGGGGGCGTGTGGATTCTCGTTTGCGCGTCGTCTTCTCCCCCATTTCGTTGTATATATATATATTTTTTTTTCCCCCACAGGAGAGATCGAGGCCAATTTGGCCAGAAAGACTGTGGGCCCAATGTCCCAATTGCCTCCGCACGACAGTCACCAACTTCGCCGGCGCCCTCGCCTCCCATCTACGGGCTCACAGAGCATCAGCAGCAGTGCGAGACCCCTATCCCGGCCGCGCACAGAAGTGTGCGAAAATGCGCCGCCACTGGTGTCGCCAACCGTGTCACCGCCTGCTACGCCGGTGGTAGTCGCTGTGCGAGAGCGCTGCTCCAACACGCCGCCGCCTGTAGGGTGGCAGTACCCATCGTGCAGTCGCTGCCTCGTCTGCGGACAGCTCGGGTGTGACTCGTGCAGCGTCAAAGTCGATCCAGCCGCCACGAAGCAAAAGTTGGAAAGCCTGCGTCTCAACACGCCGTACGAGCGCGCAAAGCTTGCCCGCAGCACTGAAGAGCTGCGCAGCGAAGAGAGTCGTCAACGAGCGCGGCTGGTGGGGCGGTACGAGTCATGGCTTGAGGGCCTCCATACGGTCGAGCTGATGCAACGGCACATCGTGCGTGTTATAATGCAGGAGGTGGCGCACCGGCAGCAGCTTTGCAAAGAGGAGCAGGCGCGGCGTGCAACGCATGTGATTGCCGCCGATCAACATTTGGTGCTCCTTGCTCTGCAGTCCAGCGAGGTGGCTGCTCGTTATGCGACGCTGGCGCGTGAGCGCGAGGGCTTTGCCGGGCTATCCCGCCTCTACGCCTACGCAACCCAAGTTGTGCGGCTGCTGCAGCGCGAAGCCACGACGCGTGAGGCGCTTCGGTACACCGAGTCCTCGCAATGGCATCGCCTCCAGGCGCAGGAGGTCGAATGTCGCCAGCTCATGTGTGAGCACGTTACCGAGCGTCATCGGCTCTGCGAGACCTACTGGGAAAGCAGAGAGGACCTCTGCCGTCAGCGCGTCGCTGGGCTGGAAAGCTTGGGTGCACTGGCCGTTGCCCACCGTGAGATGCTCCGCCAGCACGTCCAACAGCGGTGCACGCTGCTCGCGTCAACCGAGCAGGGCAAGCGTGATGTTGTAGCCGAGGAGGCCGCTACTCGCATGCGTCTTCGTGAAGAGATGCTGGAGGAGGCAGACTACATTGAAGAGTGCCACCGCATATTCGAACGCCAACGAGCCACCCTCTGCAAAGCTGAGGCATCGCAGCGGCAGGGCATCCGCGAAGCGGCCGAACGCGGGTACCACGCCGTGTTTCTGGACATGAAGGCGAGCGCAGATGTCGTCTATGCTGCCGAGGTGGAGCGGACCGATCGTCGTCACTCTGAGCTCCTCCTCGCACTTGAGACGCTCTGCAGCATACAACACGAAGAGGATGCCGCCTTCACTGCCCTGATGTCTAGGGAACGCGACGAGGCCGCCGGCCGCCGAGTCTGGATGGCCCAGAAGTCCGAGGCGAGGGCGGCACTATTACACCGCTGTTTGCACGAGAGGGAGTCTGTCCTCGCCATTGAGGAATCTCTCGCCCGCGAGGCGCTGCGCAAGGCGGCTGCGAGTGGGGAGGTTGCTGTGGCGGAGAGAATTGTCGCGAAGGCGCGTGCGCGCGCCGAGTTGTGCACCTGTGCCGAGAGCGCTGTTGAGGCGCTCGCGAAGGAGGAGCAATGCGCCCGCTTTCGCTTGCTGTCACACATGGCAGCGCATGAGGAGTTGGTGGTGCGTTGGTGTGAAACGAAGCGCTTCGCAAGACTGCACTTTGTTGACAGCGAGGCGCCTCCTCGCAGCGCCATATGCTGGCAGGAGCAGCAAAACTGGCAGCAGCTCTGCATCGCATTCGCTCGCACATGCAAGGCAGTTGAGGAGCGGACTGCGCTGGAAGACCAGGCTCGCACCAAGGCAACGCGCAGCGCCCTCAACGCTCTCGAGCAGGTTGCCAGAGAGGAGGCGCAGGCGTGGCAACACTTGTGCAGTGAGGAAAATGAGCAGCGCTACCGCACTGTGGAAGCCTTCCACTACCGCCGCCAAGTGGAGCTCCTGTACGAGGAGACCCAACGGCGCGAGTTCCTCGCTCGCGACGAACTCGCGGCTAGGACAGCGGTGCGGGCAAGGATGGCACTCTTTGCGCGCTACGCAGCTGAGGCGACCCTCGCCGCCCTCCACACGCAACTCTGCGAGGTAGTGGCATCGGAAGAAAGCGCACGTGTGTGCTTCTACGAGCACGTCGGTGAGTGGTACGACTGGGCCGCACACCAGCAGCGGGAAGAGGAACTGCGGCTCATCGAAGCCTTAGAGCAGCGCATCCAGGAGGAGCTGCGGTCTCGCCAGGAGTACATGCAGGAGGACGGGCGCTTGTACGACCCCGCTGAGTTTCTTATGTTTGCGCGCAGCAGCGCTGAGGACGGCGATCAGAGAACGCGAGGGGCGGCGGCGGCGGCGCATTTGGAGGCGGGGTACACTAACAACCTGCGTCGCGAGCTCGTGCTGCAGACCTTGGGCAATCCCCTCTGCGCTGCCCCACTCTCAGCTGCTGCTGTGGACTTCCTCGTTGCTGTCATCGACAGCGCTGGGCAGCGCCGCGACGTCGCTCAAGAGCGCTTTGCCGCAGCAGAGCGCCATGCCAGAGACGCCTCCAAGAAGTTGCTGCAGCACGAGCGCCTGTACGCGGCGGAGAAAGAGAAGGAGGAGATGTACGAGCTGTCCTCCCGTCGCGAGAGAGAGGAGCGTGAGCGGCGAATGCACCAGGAGACACTGGACAAAACGCGCAGTCAGCAGACGATTATCGCGGAGAAACGCCGTCTTGCCGACGTACAGGCCGAGCTGCTACAAGAGCAAAAGAAGCTGGAGACGCTCAAGGGGAACATCAGCAAGCAGTACAACCGATGACGGCGCCCCTCCCAGCTGCACTTCTGCTTTCTCGCGCCACGTGTACGGAGTGTGTATGGCTGCCCGTGTATGCGTGCGCAGAGCGCTCTGTTTCTCTCCTGCTGCTGCAGATGTGTACGGTGACAGAGCAGTAATGAGGGCGGCTGCCATAGTTGGGGTCGTGGTACTCAGGGTAGCGTTGGCGCCCTATACCTTCTGTGCTCCTCTCTTGTTTGGTTTCGTCCTTCACTTTTTTCCGTGTTCAGATTGCGTAGGCGAACGTGTGAGCGTGTGTGTGTGGGTCCCTCTCTCCCCCCCTCCCCGTGCACCCCTCCTTTATGCCGCACCCCTTCACGTCTTCCGTTCTTTGTTAGCACCGCCTTCACGGGTGAGCAAGTCGAAACGGGCGCGGGCGAATGGGGAAGCGAAGTTGGGGAGGAGGGAGGCGACGCGGCTACGGAGACGCTGCACGAGGTCCGACGCACGGGTGGGTACGTTGTCTTTGTCAGCACAGTTTTGTTTGGTTCTAGATATCTTAGATGTTCCCTCCCTTCTACCCGTCCTCCTCTGGCGGACCCCTTCACCCCAACTCCTCGCCCAAGTCCGCATTTCTCTTTCACGCGCGCTGATTCAACGCGATGTCGGGTGCTGCTTACTGGGCCTGCCTCACTATTGGGGTGGCTGCCACCGTTGCCTGTCGCTGCATTGATGCGTGTACGCGGGCACTCCTCTATTTCACCCCCCCCTCCAGCCACCCTTACGCGCGTGCACCACTTTGTCCTGCGTTGCGTCCTCTCTTTTTACCCTTCGCTTTCTGACACCTACAATCGGAGAGGAGAGGAAAGCGCAGAGGAGAGGCACCGTACAGTAACGCTACACACAACACAGAGTGGGCGCACGATTCCTCAGCGTCTTCCACGAGCCCTCTATCTCAATGCCCAGAGTGGTCTCCTGCAACGTCGTCTCTTCGGCGTCTATGACGAGGGGGCTCTTTGCCCTCTCCTCCCCTCAGCACTTGGCGGTCAGAGGAGTGGCAGCCACAGCGGCTCTTGCGTTCACTTCGGCTCCCCCGCACCCTCTGCTACTTCTTCCCCTCTTTTCTCACTTTTGGTTATCGCATAGCCCGGCACGTCCACACACTACAAAACTTGCTCTGGCGCTGCCCCCTCGCTCACGTCTCCTTCAACACCAACACAGACGTGCACACATCCGTTCGGGTGCTTTCGCCGCTCCTTGCCTGCGCTTCATTTTTTCTCCGAACAACTTTCCCCAATCCTCATCCCTCTCTTCCACCCTTGTCAGCGCTCAT
>NC_009320.2:0-122105 GCF_000002845.2 Leishmania braziliensis MHOM/BR/75/M2904 | reverse complement strand
CTCCTTTCTCTGCTCGCATGTCTCTGCACTCCCCCAGATGAAGAGGGAGAGGCACCCTGCAGTGCGCGACGCCTCGGGACCCTCACTGCTCACCTGCTGTGGAGAGCCTGAGCCACCCCCCATGGGGGCGGCGGTGGGTGGGCCGTGCTCCGATGACCGAGTCAGCGCGCTGCGGTGACGCGTGTCTACTGCTGCCTCACACCACGCGATGGGGCCTGTGGCTGGCCGGGGTGGGGGAGGCGTTCAGCTCCTGTCGTGTGGCGGGATGGCCACGTTCGAAAGCTAGTCGAATGTATACTGATCCTATTTCAGCCCTTTTCCCTACCATTTTCCATCAGCTCTTCACATGCACACACGTACGTCGCTGCACATACGCAGTCTCCCCCTCCTCTTCACTCGCAATCGGTGCTGCCATTTTGCTGCACACACGCACACGCACACGCTCTCACACACCAGTACCGCTACACGAGACGCAAGCTTGGCGTTGACTCGCTTTTTGCTTTCTTTTATTTTGCTTGTATTTTCCAGCCCACGTACGTGGCCTCTTATTTGTCCTCAGCGTTGCTTTCAGTGCCGCGACTCGTCTTCTCCCCCTTTGTGTCTCAGCAAGAAGTGCAACGCGTAGTTGTGCAAGCAAGATGGCGTCGAAGCTGGACATCATCGTCTTGGGTGCCACAGGCTTTACTGGGCGGCTCACGTGCCGCTACCTCGCGCGTAAGGAGGAACTGAAGGAGCGCTGGGGTATCGCTGGTCGCAGCGCGGCCAAGCTGGCGGCTCTCAAGGCAGAGCTGGGCATCGATGTGCCCACGTTTGTGGTGGACGCCGACCAGCCAACGACTGTGGATGCAGCCTGTGCGCAGGCGGAATGCATTATCTCGTGCATGGGCCCCTACATGCTAGTCGGCATGCCTGTTGTCGACGCGTGCGTGCGCAATGGCACCCACTACATTGACTGCACCGGCGAAATCCCGTTTGTGCGCCGCGCGATCGCCGCGTACCACGAGACAGCGGTTAAGAAGGGTGTTGCGATTGTGCCATGCTGCGGCTTTGACTGCGTACCGGCCGACCTCGGCAACTACGTCGTTCACCAGGAGGCTGAGGAACCGGTGAAGGTGGTGTGTGGCTACTTTGGAGGCAATCCTGCTGGTGTGTCGAACGGCACGATGAACACGGTAGCGTGCGTGGTCTCCAATATGACGAAGGAAGACATGAGCCCGTTGGCGTTGGTGTCGAAGTCGGACGTGCAGCCCACGCACACGCCCACGCAGCACGGCGTGTGGTACGAAAACGGACGCTTCACCGGCCTGTCCATCACTGCCTCGTGCGATGAGAGACTCGTGCGCCGCAGCAACAGTCTCATGGGCTCCTCGGCCGTGTACATGGAGGCCATGCAGGGCTCTTTTGCTCGTGTGCTGCGCGTCACACTCACTACCTACGTTGCGTCTATCGCGGTGATGGTTGCTCCGCTTCGCCGCTGGATGATCCGCAAGTATTTCACGGGCACCAGTATTGGCCCATCCGACGACGCCATGGCCAAATCCAACTTTCGCTGCGACTTTGTGGGCAAGACAGCGTCTGGCAAGCGCGTGAAGACGACCATGGCGGCTAAGGAAGATGCCTACACCGCCACGGCGCTGTTCCTTGGTGAGTGTGCCATGAGTGCGCTGAAGTTGGCGCGAAAGAACTCGCTCAAGGGCGGTGTTCTGACGCCAGCCTACGCCTTTGGCGATGAGCTGGTGCACCGCTGCCGTGATGCCGGGATCAGTATCAACACAGTGATTGTCGGGGACACAGCAGAGCCGAAGAAAGAGAAGTAACTGCGTCCGCCCCACTCTACACAGCCCCTCGCTGGTTGATGGTCGTGTGCGGTCATCCTATTCCGTGCCTCTCCCCCTCCCCGAGCGCTGTCCTTTGTGCGACTGCTTGCGATGCGTCACGTTCGCCGTGGCTTGCCCTCCATCCAACACGCACGTGGCCACCCGCCCACACCCTTTTTTCTCGTTTTACGTTCAGAGCGTAACCGTTCCTTGCTGGGCGGATCGGGGCATCGGAAGTGCCGAGAGGGGGGGGGATTGTGCAAAGCTCAAAACCAGACGAAACAGCTCAACAGTGGCAACTGATGCGTGTTCTTTGCATGCAGGCAAGCCCCGCACACACACCTTCTACGAGTGCCTTGTCGCTCGACTGCGGGATGTGGAGTCAGAGCTCCGGCCGCCTCAGTCCAAATGGGTGCTAGAACCTGCAACGCGCGCCAGCGGGGGTGGAGGGGAAAGAGGCGCAGCGGTGTACATTTACCGCGCCTCCACCCCACCCCCCAAATCTCGCCCTCCGCTCTCTTTCTCATGAACTTCGTGTTCTCTGGATGTCTGGACTCTTGTCTGTGCTTTCCTCTGCGCATCACATGCTTTCCACAACTTTCTATGCGATATCAAGGGAAGGCGAACAACCACTTGCGATGACCACTTGTCGTGGAGCTGCGCTGCGCGCGGTGCTCTCTACCCTGATGCTTTGCGGTCTTGTTGCCAGGCTCGCCTTCGCCGCCCCTGCCCATACCGCCGAGTATTCCGAGCGCGTTGCGGCCGTCACTTGCTGTGAGCGGGTCGAAACGGCATGGCCCATCCTGCGGTCTTGGAGCCGCACCTGCGCCAATGAGCGAGCACGTGGCGACGCCACGGTAAAAGGCTTTGCCACCATGCTGGCCGCACTATCGCGCTCCCCTGTTCCCGCGCTCATCGTGCCGCATGTGTGCCGCGGTGCTCACCTGAGCCTCGAAGCCGTACGGGCGTTCTTCGAGCATGCGTTCTGCGAGTCTCTACCGCTCACCCACACAGACCTTGTCCGGAGCGCCTACAGCCCACTGATGGAGGATGCCCCGCACGACGAGGATACGCTGACGTCAGGTATCGAGGTGGCGTGCCGCAGTTTGCAGCAGCAGTGGACAAAGCATGCGGAAGAGTGGGAGGAGTTGCTATACGGCCGACACGACCTCGCGGATGCCCAGCTGGGCCTCTGCCCGCGCCCATGCACATGGGTAGAGGACATGATGGCAGGCGGCGCTTACGACCTGTGAAGGGAAACTGCCTGAAGGCATATTTCTTCTCTGCTCGCATGTCTGTACTACCTCTGCCGGCGTGTGTGTGTAAGTGGGAGGGGGGGGGGGGGCGGGCGCGAAGCCGGGGCTGTGCTCCGATGACCGAGTCGGCGCACTGCGGTGACGCGTGCCTACTGCTGCCTCACACCACGCGATGGGGCCTGTGGCTGGCCGGGGTGGGGGAGGCGTTCAGCTCCTGTCGTGTGGTGGGATGACCACGCTGAAGAAAAAACTTCGTCGGCTGCCCATTTGCCCGAAGTGTAGACCTCAGAAAAAGACACAGCAGCGCCAGTGGTGGCAAACGCGCGGGATGGCGGTTGGGTCCGTCCACTCCCCCTCTTCCATCCGCCCCGCATTGTGGCCCTTTCGGCCCAATGACAGAGGCACCGCAGAACGAAGGGCGCATGCAAGTGATGACGGCCTCTATGGTTTTCCCCTCTCTTTCCTGTACCCCTTGCCCTCGTTACTTTGATGTTCCCCTCCTCCCACATTTTCTCTTCTCTGTGACTTTACGCGTATTAGTTGCCACGTTGCGTATCGGACCTACAGTGGTAGTAGACGCTGAGTGTGTTCTGGCATTCCTACCTCCCTTCAGCCTTAGCTCCCTCCCCTCTCGCTGCATTCATGATCGATGCAGAGGCGGTGCGGTACGACCGCCAGATTCGGCTCTGGGGCAAAGCGACCCAGCAGCAGATAATGCACACAAGCGTCGCATTGCACGGCATTGCTGGGGCCGCGGCGGAGGTCACGAAAAATTTGGTCCTGGCAGGGGTGCGAGCGGTGGCAGTCGCTGATGAAGGCCATGTCACGGATGTTGACGTATGCACCAACTACTTGATGCAGGGCGAGGGGGGCGGCACGCGCGGCGCCCGCGCCCTTAGTGCATTGCAGCGTCTGAACCCGTATGTGACGGTGTACGACGCAGTCACCAAGCTCGATGGCTCTTCGGGCCCACGGGTGACGATGGCTACCGTCGCCTCGGTAGAGGACGCCGTACCGCATGCGCACGCCGCTGTGCCGGGTGCTGACATCGTGGCATTGCATGTCACGTGCGGCCCCACTGTTCTGGCGCTCTTCCTCTATCGGCGGCTGCCAGCGCGCTCGTTGGCGGAGCAGTGGCGCTGCCTTGTGGCGGAACCGAGTCTCTTGGCAGAGAAGCCGCGCGGCTACCAGAGAGTCGTCTTGGCACTGCACGTTCGGACAGACGCCGTGTCGCTTGGGTTCGCCGCTGCCGCCGCGAAGGCGTACGAGGTGGTGGAGCGCTTGCACCTCCAGCAGCTGACTGCCGCCGATGTGCAGGAAGTATTGCAGAGCTGCGCGCACGACGCGGGCTCAGGAGACTGCGTTAGCGACACGATTGCTGGCGCGTGCATCGCCCAGCACCTGATCCGCCAAATCAGTGCTCTCGACCAACCGCCGGACGCGCAGTCGTATCACTGGATGCTCTGCGAGTGTGGCGCGGAGGTGGAATGCCTTGTTGGCTTGTAGTGGAGACGAGATATACGCCAGAAGAGGGGAGGGGAAGCGGTCGTGAGTGACGGAGTGAGTGTGGGTAGGGGCGCACGGCACCGGTCCTGGAGGCAAAGACACAACGAGGAAGAGTAGAGACTTTCCGATTCCGCGGCGTTTTGCAGTGAATTACTCTTCTTTCCAACGCGACGCAGGACGCCAAAGCCCGATCAGCCAAGCCACAGCGCAGCCCTAAGAGGAAAAGCCATCAACGATCCACGGAGGCGCGAGGAGGACCCCGGCTTGCGACATGCGCAGCGCTGGGGCGAGGCGCCTGTGTGGCTTTGTGAGGGTGTTGTTGGAATGGGCAACTGTGTGCGTTGCGTTTCTTTATCGTGTTTGGTGTGTTGCTTGTTGCGCCTCCGCACGTGTTGGGGCGGAACGGTAATGCCGGAGCGAAAGACACAAGCACTCACAAGCGTGTACACAACGACCGACGACGAGAGGAGGACAGCAAACCAGCGCACTGCCACATGCTGGTGTGAAAATATAGCACTAAACGACCGAGCGCAACGTGCGCGGCGTGGCGCTGGCGGGTACACGTCTTGCTGTCCGCTAGCCAAAAGGAGTGGGAGCGATGCCCTCCCTCATCTCCTTCGGCGCCGTCGGCCTCCGCCCGTAGATGACCAGCAGCGCCACCTGCACGCAACACGCAAGCAGGCACGGGACGTTGGGGGCGACGATGAAGGCGTCGCCAGTCATTAAGCCCGCGATGAGCCAGAAGAGTGAGTTGAAAAATGCACAGCCGACCATGGCCGGCGCGAGAACCTCGGCGTTCTTCGTAGCCACAATGTGCTTGAACGCCATAAGGGGGGAGCTCAGCATCACGATGATCGCCACGCACCCCTCGTAGCCAGTAATCGTCTTTGCCGCCTCCGGTCGGCCAGAGATAATGATGATGATGCTCAGCAGCAGGTGCGCGGCGCAGAGCAGGAAGAAGAAGACGTACGTCATGACGCTCTTGGAGTAGGTTGTGGACTGCAGCGTGCGTCCTGACTTCTCCTCCCGCCGCGCTACTGCGAGGAACACGAGACTACAGTAGGTCGAGACGGCGTTGCCGAGGGTGTTCGAGATGAGCAGCGGGTAAGAGGTGGAGAAGACACCGTACGAGGCCCACGTAATGGCGCTGTACATCTGTGCACCGTAGAAAGTGATGGTAGACGCCCCCACGGTGCCCGACTGCTCCAGCCGGCGAATCGTGAGGAGTGGCGACACGTTCATCATCACCGAGAACCCGCTTGCCGTGTAGGTCACAAAGTTGTAGATGGCGGTGAAGGTGCTCATCATGAGTAGCCTAGAGCTTTTCTTTGGCTCTTGTTCTTTTGGTTCAGTGCGCCAGATGAGCAAAGGCAACCACCACGGTGGACGCTGCGTGCGTATGTGTGCGTGATGGATGAAGGAGGAGGGGGGTGCCTTGGGTGTAATAAAGTATGAAGCAGAAGCGATGGAGCGTCTGCACACACACAGAAACGCGGGCGCGAGGGGGGGGGAGACAGACAGACGGATATAGAGAGAGAGAGAGAGAGAGCTCAGGCACGAGCCAATACGCACTTTACAGGGTCGCTGAGGAGAGAAGGGCGAAGCAACTCGAAAACGCCAAGCAGGGGATGACGACAAGCGACTTCACTAGAGCCGTCCTCGTCCTGTAGGTGCGTGTGCCTGCAGGCAAAAGAGGGAAAAGTGAAAGAGGTCTGACCAATGAGTACAACACCGAGAGAGAGAGAAGGCGAGGGGACAACAGAGAAAGAAGTCGAAGGGAAGTGCTCAGGAAGACTTACAGCGTACCCACACAAAACACTTCGTCACTGCACATTCTTTTCGTCTCCAGCGTGGTCATCCCGCCACACGACAGGAGCTGAACGCCTCCCCCACCCCGGCCTGCCACAGGCCCCATCGCGTGGTGTGAGGCAGCAGTAGACACGCGTCACCGCAGCGCGCTGACTCGGTCATCGGAGCACAGCCCCGGCTTCGCACCCGGCCCCCCCCCCCCCAACCTACACACACACACACGCCGACAGGGGGTCATCAACCACAGGAGGTCGGCTTCGGCAAGAAAAAGTCGAGTGTCCCCCACCTCTACCCCCTCTTGTGGGTTCGTTAGAGGGTTGAATTGACACCCCTTGCGGCGAGGCCCTGGACTAGCTGTCGATCGGCGATACAAAGATGCGCAGGACTGGCGGACCGCAAGAAGGTACGGTGAGTGGGGAGAAATCGGCGCCTCTTTGACTTGGTGCAAACGTGTGGACGTGGCTGAGGGCAGTGTGCAGAAGTATTACTGAAACGACTGCGGTGGCGCTCCACTGGTGCGCTTCGTTGTGTGGGTCTGTGAGTGTGGCTGGGGTGTGGGGGCGGGGAAGCGCACCGGTGCAGAGAGGTGGATGGAGAAGCAAAGGGGACCCCCTCATCAACGCCGCAGAGGAGTGAGGGCAAGAAGAGCGGGTGCCACTGTCCGATGACCAACCAAGCACCCTTAAGTCCCTGAGCGCTGTTCAATGTGGTGCGTAACCGCACTGACAGGGCGAAACAGCGACGACGCTGTTGTTTCCCCTTTCGTTCTGGCGCTTACAAAACGGCGGGACATCTCCCGTCGCTTACGCTGAGACGCCCCGCGTTCACTTCAGAGCGAAAAAAACAACGCCAGTGCACTTACCCGCACTCTCAGACACCCACAGTGCAGCGGCCGCTTAGTTGCTCGTGATGAGGTTCAGCTGCTCCTGTTCCTCTCCGGAGAGCAGAACCGTCTCTTTGCTCACGGTGCGAGCCAAGTGCGACAGCTGAACACGCGCCGCCTGGTGGAAAACAAGTTGCGAGCTCAGCGTGTCCAGCACCGCGCGCGCGGTGGTGGCCTCTAGCTGCTGCTCCTCCTGCAACGCGATGGCACGTGCTGCCATGCCGTGCAGCAGCTCGGGGTGCTTCCAGTTTTGATTGAGCGTAATGGAGCACAGCTTCCTGATGTCCGACCCGGTCAGTTCACTCGCGTTCCGCACCACGTAGTTGACAATCGTTTCTATGCTCTCGTTCGTCACCATGTTAGTGCCCATGAGCCACAACGACGTCAGCACGTCCGTGGCGACGGAGACAGAGGGCAACGACTCCACCGCCGCGGCAATGCGTTTCGAGAGCGTCTCTGCCAGTTTGGGATGAGCCTCCTCCACAGCGCCGTACGCGTGGAGGAGATCGCACTGCGCCTGCAGCGGGAACTCGTCAACAAGCTCAGCCGCCTTCATGCCGAGCTTACGGTAAAAGCTGTCGTTCAGAAGATTCATGCGACTGAGTCCGCGAAGCGACATGAGCACATCTGGGGCGGCAAGACTGTCGATGTGGGCGACGAAGACACGACAGAGAAGGTCCATGAGGTCCTTGTTCACAAACCTCACACTGCCGAACGCGAAGAAGAGCAAACTGATCGAGCGGAAGTCCAAAGTCGACTTGATGGGACGGCGCAGGAGTTGCGTGGCGAAGACGCTGTAGAGGTGGCGCTTCGTGCACTGCAACTTGGCGAAGCCGTGCAGAAGGGTAGCGATGTCGCAGGCGCTGGTGAACAACTCAAGGTTGTCGACGACGTAGTCGGAGAGAGCCTCCGTCATGACTTGATGCGAGAGACGCTGGCCCGCATCCGTCATCTCCCCTAGTCCAAACACGCACCGACTTAGCTGGTGTGCCGAGAGGGCGTCGGCCATGAGGGGCAACATGTCAACGAGAAGGTTGGCGAGTGCCGCCTCGAAGCCAGGGCGCGCAGCAACGACGCACAGGGCGGTAAACGTCTCGGGAGGGAGGCCAAGCACATGCTTGCCGACAGTGGTGTAGAGCTCTGCTGCGACATCTGCCGAAGGCGCAGTAGCGGCTACTGCTGCTATGGAGTTGCGATGCCGCACAAACAGCAGCCGAGCTACCACCGGTGGAGAGAGCGCCGAAGCAACCGGCAGCACACACGTCACGAGCGCCTGGGCATGATCTGCGTCCACAGTGGGGATGAGCTCGAGTAGCTCGACAAGGGCGATGGCCAAGTCAACGGTCACAGTGCTCGCCAAGCGCTGCGCCGCCACCAAGTGCGCCACCACTGCGTGCGGGAGTTCCAGCGATACCGCGGATGAAACGAGAGTGCTGCTGTCGAGAGCGAAGAGAGCTGCTGCCACCAGCGCCTCCGGTGGCAACGAGTCCCAGTCTCCTTGCCGTACCCTCTGCAGAAGGTTTGTGCCCACCGCCGCCATCTCTGGCGAGCCGTACTTCAACTGAGTCGTCGCAAAGCGCAGCAGGGCTGCGAGGCGTGGCGCGTCCGCACTGGTGGTGAGCTGCGACATGGGAAAAAAGTGCGCTGCAATGGCATCGGCGAGAAGGTCCAGAAGTCGCTCCTGCCTACAGTTACCCAACTGTAACGACGCCAGAACTTCCAGGCAGAGGGAGATAGATGGTGGAGTCACTGCCGCTACGAGGTGGTCGGCGACGCGGCCGCACACAGCTTGCATGAGGTCATCCGTTCTAGCGAGGCGACAGCCGCCGATCTTCATCACAGACAGAAGTGCAGGCAGCGGCATCTGCTCCACTTGTAGCAAGAGGTGTGCGACCACCATGTCGAAGACCTGCTCTTCCAAGGAACTCGCCTGGTCGCTTGGTGCCGTCCACCGGGGGAGTGGCCGGCCGAGGGCCTCGACCAGCTCTACCAGAACCATTGTGGGGGCAGACAAAATGCACTCTTGCAAGTGGACGGAATTGCGCAGACACACCGGCAGCACTCTAGCCAGTGCGCCGCGACGGTCGTGGCGGCTTGCACGGACAAGTGCCACAACACCCTCCAGCGTCAGCGACGTCAACCGCTTTGGCAGCCACATCAGCAAGTCCGACGGCAGCTCCTTCCCGCGTGCAAACACGTAAGTGGCCATGGCGACCTCGTCTGCCGAGGACGTGTCTACGGTGGTGCTAAGCTGAAAGAGGTCCTTCTCTGAAACGACAGCGCCGGCAACGGCATCCCTGTACACGCGCTGGATCACTGAGACATGCTGAAGCGTCCCGGCAGTCGGTCGAGAAGAGGGGGAGGATCTCGCGCCGGTCGCTTCTTGGGCACCTGTCACAGCTGCTGCAGTGACCGCATCCCCCTGCTTCAAGGCAGCCAGCGCATGCGGGTAGTATTGCGCCTGCGCGTACACGAAGTTTTCGTAGTTGGTGAGCATTGCACTCGGCAAGGTTGGTGACATTGCTCGGAGTGCCACCGTCCTGTCGAGAGTCGACAGCGTCACCGGATCCTGGATGTGAAGCAGCCTTACTGCCTCGAGAGTCCGCTGCAGACGGTCGTCCGTGACGTATTCCTTTTCCGCAAGGAGGGTGAGAACGACTTGCCAAACGTCGTGCCGCGCCTTCAGGAGCTGAATCGGTGTGCGAACGGTTCCACCTTCAGTATGGGTCGCCGCTGCAGCGTCCGCAGGGGCCCGGACAGTCTCGAGAACGCTGCGGCGCTGCTGCGCCCACTGCGTGTACGACACCATCCACCGGTCAGCGACTTTTAGCGGTCGGTCACGCACGCTGGCCCTCAGCACGTCAAGGCCAGGAGAGTTGGAGGCAACAGTGGACGATCCCTCGAGACGCGCGACCAGCCGTCCCACCGCGGCCGCGCCGTCCTCCTCCCCAGCGTACCCGCACACAATCGCCACAAACTCTTCGGCGAGCGCTGCTGACATGTCCGTCGACTGACCGCCGACTTCCACTGCATGCTGTGTGGCCAACAGGAAGATCGTAGCGTCGAAGTAGCGCTGCGCCTCCGTCGCCAACTGAATAACGGCGAGTATGTCACTCAGCCGCACTTTGTGCTTCGCTACGGACTTCCCTTCTGTCGCCGGCTGGCTCCACTTCACGATGTGCGTGTAGAGCGTGCGCGCAAGCGCGTCTATCAGGAGCAGTGACGGAGTCAAAAACCACTGCAAGGCGTTCGCACCATGGGCAATCATTCGCACCTCTTGCGGGGCGCAGCGAGGCAACACTCGCAAGCTGCGTCGCGCAAGGGCCTCGGTGGAGAGGGGAGAGGCAGTAGCTCTTTCACCCGTCGCGATAGAGAGGGTCGGCCGCAGTTGGGCGACGGCGGCAAGGGCCAAGCACAGCTCTTCCTTCAGAAGAGACGCAGCCACCGCCGGCGCGGCAATGCGGCGTACCAGTTGCGTAATAGTCGCAGACATAAGGGATTTCTCTTGCGGCTGGCCACCACTGGCGGCGCCCACCGAGAGACACACACGATGCCTCGAACAAGCGCCTCAATCAGAGCGCTTGGAGAACAGGAAAGGGTGGGGCTGAGAGAGGGAAGGGGTGCGATTAACTAAGAAAAGAAATCAGGAAAGCGCGCGAGAGCTCAAGAATTCATGAGTATTCGCTCTGCAGGCACTCTGCGGCGATACCTTACGAGCGCACGACAGCGTGTGCAGTGAGCAAAGCACGGCCGTGAAGACGAGGGCGAAGGTGTGAGGGCTGGAACAGGAAAGAGAGGCCGGATGGACAAAAGGAGGCACGTTGCTGTGAAAAAGAGGAGGGGGCAAGGACACAGACCAAATAAAATAGGCGAAGATGCTATGGGCAGGCACCGGAGCTGCAGAGGGTGCGAGACGCTGTCGAAGACCCCTCCCACCTCTCCCGCCTGGCGCTTTTCCTCACATAGTCCTCTCTTCTCACACTAACAAAGGAGCCGCGTGCGCAAAAGTCCAAGAACAGGAGAGGCGACTGAGCGAGACAGGAAGCTGCACAACCCCTCAGCTTCGACGGGCTGCTAGTTGGTTCTTGTTTACTTCCTTCGCTTAGTTTCTACGATTACGCCATTACACAGAGAGGGTAACCACGGCACGCCACCCCCCCCCCCCCCCCCAACGTCGTCCGCACCGACCAGAAAAAGCGTATTTTTTTTTATCGTCTCCAGCGTGGTCATCCCGCCACACGACAGGAGCTGAACGCCTCCCCCACCCCGGCCTGCCACAGGCCCCATCGCGTGGTGTGAGGCAGCAGTAGACACGCGTCACCGCAGTGCGCCGACTCGGTCATCGGAGCACAGCCCCGGCTTCGTGCCCGGCCCACCCACCCCCCTCCTCCTACATCATTGGGAGCTAATGGAAAGGAAAACGAGAACAGCGGCACGCGATATCGAAGGCTTGCGGAACGGGAAATCGGGAATTCAGTTGGCTGGCGGAGGTGGCTCACTGCGGCATTGCGGAGCAGGTTTGTGCCGAGACGCCCCGCTGTCTTTCGCACAGGATGTTCCAACCGCAGCATCATGGGCTACAGCGATGTCGGCAGGGCAGTCTCGACTCCCTCAGCTTTAGCCCGTTTAAGAGCCGGCTCCAATGCCTCAATGCCGCTGCCACCCGCTGCTACACATGCCCTTGACGTACCTCGCGCCGCCTTCTGTGCATCCTCGGCGGCCTCCTCGCCATCCTCAATGATGTCGTACGCCTCGTCGTCTGCCACCAGCACCCCGCCTTCCTCGCCGTCGCGCATCATGCCAATCAGGCGGAATACGAGTTTCGTGCGCATGACATCGCCCTGCCGCTTGAGCTGGATGCCCACTTTCACTTTATCCAGCAAGCCCGGCACTGTTTGCAGCTGCTCCCGCGGGATGCGGCTCTCCTGGCCGTACTTAGGAACAAGCACAAATACATGCGTCTCTGACACGCGCACGACATAGCCTTCCTCATCAGGGATCTTCCCATCCTCGAAGTTGCGCAGGTAGAACCCGGTGAAGAGGTTCTGCGAGTCCCGGCCCGCTCGCTGCGCCTGCTCGTGGCGGTAGTTGAGGTTTTCTGCGATAGTCTTCATCCGCCCCGCGTTCATTTGCTCCTCACTCACGCTGGCGACGCCGATAGCGGCCGCCAGCTGGCGATGGACGATGACATCGGCGTAGCGGCGGATTGGGGACGTGAAGTGGGTGTAGATGGGCATGGCAAGTCCAAAGTGGCAAAACTCGTCCTTGGGGATGCCACCGCTGGAGAAGTACTGCGCCTGTCGCAGACATCGTGTTGTTAGGATTCGAATGAGTCTGTTGAAGTATGGGTCCCGTGGGTCCTCGCACTTGTCGAGGGACGTGTTTAGCGTCAGTGAGGTAGTGTCGTCGAGGCGTACGTGCAGTTTGCCGAACAAAGCGTCATTCAGCGTGTCGAACGCGCCTTCAGCAGGTCGCTCGTGGCGGCGCAGCAGTGCCCACTGGGGGTAGGACTCATACACCTTCGTCGCTACCGCCGCGTTGGCGTACAGCATCCATTCTTCGATCATCGAGTTCGCCTCGAAGGTTTGGTACATCTGCATGTCGGTTGGATTGACATGCTCGTTGTCCACCTTGAACTTGAACTCCTGCGACGCCAGAAAGAGGGCGCCATCCTTCTCGCGCTGCGCCTTGAAGTGCTTGCTGAGCCGCATCAGCTCGCGCAGCGAGACGGCAATATCGGAGGTGTCAGCCGGATTGTCGATCATGCGCTGAGCATCGCCGTAGTAGAGGGCACCGCGTGAGCGGATGATTGTCTTGCCAAACCAATCGCGCACCACGTTCAGGTTCTCATCGAATTCCCAGAGAATCGAAAAGGCGTAGCGGTCCTCAGCCTCCACTAGCGAGCAGAGGTTCTCCGTCAGCAGCTGTGGCAGCATGTTGATGCGCCGGTCCACCAAGTACACGCTCGTGCTGCGCTTTGCGGCCTCCTCGTCCATGGCCGTGCCCCCGGGCAGAAAGTGCGTGACATCCGCAATGTGCACACCCACCTCGAGGTGGTTGCCATTCACGGCACGGCAGTGCAGCGCATCATCAATATCGCGGCAGCCCAGCGGGTCGACGCTCACAATGCACAAGTCGCGCAAGTCCAGCCGCTTCGCCTCCTCGTCCTTGGTCACAGCCCACTGCCCCTTTGGGAGGCAGTCGTGGACAGCCTCGCTGAAGTCGTAGTGCGGGACATCATTCTCCAAGAGAATCACTGTCGCCTCCGTGTCGCGATCGCCGATCTTCCCGAGGACCTCGACGTAGTGCCCAACTGGAAAGCTGCTGTACAAGGGCCAGTCGTCAATCACAACGCTAAGACGCTTGTCCATCAAGTCCTGCACATGGCGGGTGCTGATACGAATGCGCGGGATTCGGTTATTCTTGGGCTGAAACAGGATGGAGACATTACCAGACTTGTTCGCCTTGACCCGCTCGAGCTCAGTCTCATCGAGGCTGCCGCAGAACGGCCGGCGGTTAGAGGAGAGTAGGCCCACCACCTTGCCGGCAGGACTGAAGCGGGCTGCGATGGCATCATCTTCGCTCACAGACTCTGATAAGGGCGCTGAGCCTTTGGGGCCACGCCAGCTCGACACGGGCAGTAGCTGCACTGCCACGATGTCGTCATGAATCGCGCGGTTCATATTGGCACGGCCCTGTATGAGAATCCGCTGGAAGTTGTGGCGCTCAAACTTGCCGCGTATCTCGCCAAAGAAGCAGCTTGTCTCACTGACGCGCAGCTTTCCTTTGTACAGACTCCCGTCTTGCACACCGGCGTTCAGGGCGGTCATGCTGAGGTACGGCGTGAAGAGCTGCCGCGTCGACGGCGACTCTTTCATCCCTTCCGGCTCCTCGGACTGAATCTTCTCCAGCAAGTCCGAGTCGCTGGCAACGTTCAGCTTTATGTAGTCACGCAGCGATACGCAGCGCAGGTTGCTCACCCTCTGCGCCTCCTCCGACGCGTTCATGGCCTGCTTGAAGGCCTGATCGTGCGAGACGACAATCACGCCGGACGTCGATAAGTCCGCTGTGCCCGGGAAGGCGGCTACCACGTGCCGCGCGTACCACTGCGCCGCCACTCGAATCGCGCGATCGTTGAAGTCGTTGGGTGACTCCCCCTCCTTGCGCATGCAGTGCGTCTGCTCATGCCGGTCGTTCGCGAAGACGAAGCACTGCTTCTTCTTATCCCCGAGGAGGAGTTGCAGCCGCGCATACATGGCTTTGTTGCGGTTCTGCACCTCGCTCATGACGGTAGTGAGGAGAATAATGTTCTGCACGCGACGATCCTCCATGGCGTTCATGTTGTGCAGCACAATGTTTGTGTCGGGGATGATGATGGCGGCCGTCGGGAGAATGCACGGACCCCTAACCCCTGCGACAGCAGTCTTGGTGCAAAGAGGGCAGTCCACGATGCCGCAGCCGATGTCTTTGCGTGTAACAACGCCTGCGCTGGAACCGGTGGAGCTGCCGGCGTTGTGGCACACATTGTGGATGGCCGCGCGCTTCTTCGTGAACATCCTTTTACTACTTCGGGAAGCCGCGGAGGTGGAAAAGTGCAGACGCAAAAGGGCCTTTGCCGTCAAGTAAACGCAATAGAGCGCCACCACTGCCCACAAGGGGATTATGGTTGCGTTGACGCAGCGACTCTCCCCCACCACCACCACCAGACGCACAGACGCCTCCGCAAGCACACGGCTTCTAAGACGCAAGTGCACACTCTTCCTTAATGGCACGGGTAATTTGTTGCTGTAGAGGACATGAATGTGGTCGCAGGTGGACGAAGGAGGAAGAGAGAGAGACAAGGAGATGCGCAGGTGAGAGAAGAGGAGGAACGAGTGCAGTCGAGAAAGCAGAGAAAAGAGGGCGGCAAGGGGTCCGCGCACGCGGTGCGCGTCGCCCGTCGCTACGCGGCGTACAGCATGAAGCGACCTCTACTGGAGATGCGCGAGTGGGTGCAAGGGCGGGAGGAGGGGCTGGTCGTAAGCCCTTGAGGTGTCCTGCCACGAGGCCAGTCAGCCACCATCTCACGTCGCCCTCCCCCCCTTCCTAAGAGCATCGGATGCGCGCACAGAAACGAGCACAGACCAGTTTTTCGGTTGTCTGCGACGCGGGTTACTTAGACACCCTTTTCCTCCAGTCAATGTACAACTGCCGCGCCATCGGCCAGCATGAATACAGCAGACACACGAAAGAAAAACATGCAGCGCATTCTCGGCAGCGCCTCTAGCTGTGAAGACTGAAGTGCCATGCAGGCGGCCCCGTGACAGCGCGGCGGAGGCAGCGAATGATCATCATCAATGGCAGGGGTGAAAGGGAGACACAATGCGAGGGTAAGTAGGGCAGGTGCCGTTCGTGAAGAAGAGAAGGTCCTGTAGTTTACCGAGCTTTATACGCCGCACCGCATGACGCCGCATTCACCGCTGTCTTTGACTAGCTGCCGGTGCGTGTGCTTGGGTAACACACCTGAGTCTTGGAGTCTTTCTCGCGTGCGTCGATGCGCAGGAGAGCTGTGACGCGCTCCCTGACCGCGTCCACAAAACCGAGGCACTGCACCAGACTCTCCTCCGCAGCCTCAAACGCGTTGTCGTCGCCATCGCACGTTGGTGGCTCAGTTGCAGATACATCGTTCCAGCCCGTCGCGAAGAGCTGCACGGACTGCGGAGAGGCCAGGGGGGATGCGTGAGGGTAGAGAGGACTGTCAACAACCGCACACGTGGCCCATGCCACGACGCCAACCTCGACAGACTTGGCCAAGAGTCGTGCGGTGCAGCTAGACTCCTCCGGGAGTGCCAATGCCAGTGACCCTGGTGGCACGCCTACCGCTAAAGCCGTCTTGGACGCCGTCTCCAACCAGCGAGGGGTCAGGCCTGTCATGGCAGCCTCCCACATCACGCTCTCGCACCCGCCTCTCTGCCGAAGCAGCTGACTCGTGTACTCTGCAGTGCGGATCGGTGGTACGTGCGTGCCTTCGTACGCACACGTAAGAGCCGACCGCATCCAAGCGCGCCACCGAACACGACCGTTGGCATCGACCGCGTCCAGCACCCCTGGCAGCACCTCTGCATAAAACGTGTCCACAGGGATGCCGAAGTCGAGCTGTGCCACAAGAGGTCCAGCCGGAACGGGGACACATAAAGTGCGGTATGCGCCACCGTAGCAGTCGCTGCTCACGAAGTGGGCCACGTCCCGGGCCGCGACCAGGGTCACCAGGCGCTGTTCCTCGAGTGCCACGTCCCACGCTCGCCATGGCTGCTGTGTCAGCGCGCTGCGGGCAGTCCGTGTTGCCTCCGCCCTGCAGGACTCCACATAGTGCACGAGTGAGGCGGGGACGAGAACCTCGGTTGCGCTGGTGAGAGTGAGGGCGCCGGCCACAATGTCCACAGCAAGGTCTGCCAGCGGCGGTGTCCAGCCCCCCCGACCGGCCCTCCGCATCGCTGAGCGGAGTGCACAGGGGCCGCACTCAAGCATCTTTACCCGTTGCGCAGTCGCGCCCAGTGGAATCATGGAAGACGACATGGCGAAGAGGAAAGCGCCGGAGAGGGGAAAAGAGATGGGGAATGAGGAGAGGGGGTTTAGAGGTTTACCAACGCCTCCCAAGAGGCGGATTTTGCGTGTGCGCTGTACTTTTGAAGTCGTCCCCGCCCTTCTTCTTCGCGACGATTTCCTGGCGCGGGCGAAGCGTTCGGGGGTGGGTGGGTGGGGGGAGGAGGGGGCGACGAAGGCCGAGAAGACATGAAAGAGAGCGAGACACATAGACGGGGGAGGGAGGGGAGGCACTTGTGTGTTCGAGTACCGGAATCGTGCTTGACTGGCGCACTGAATCGCTGTCTGCATCGCTGTGGCCTCAGGTGCATTGCGGAGGCGCTCAATGGTGATGCAAAGTGCGAGCGGAAGTGGATCCGAAAAAAGAAAACGTGGGTTTCTTTCCCCCTTTCTTGCCTCCCTTCCTCGTCGCAATTCTCTATAACAGACGCAGACTGCAGGGGAGATGAGCGCACGCACACCATCCGCACGGGGACGCACTCCGTTGTACGCATCCCAGATGGCGGCGCCATCGTGGGTGTGTGCGCGCTGATTTCTCTTTCATTATCCATTTTCTCAGATGAAGCGCGCGGGTGTGTGTGACGACCACACGGTCACTGACACAGACAGTGGACCGGAGAGGAGCGGGTGTGTAGAATCCACAAACAACGAAAAAGAGGCATTGGTCGAACACATGACCATACTCATGCACAGAGTGAGGGGAGAGGGCTGCTGGGCACTGGGGACGAGCCTGAGGGGGTCTTTCGCTCTTCTTCTACCGTTCTGAACCTCTTCATCTACCCTCCTTCTCATCACCACGGGCACCCTCCCTGCCCGTTATGGGTAGCACGATGTTGAAGCTTGCACCTCCACGTTGGTGTGTTGTTCACCCACACGTACCCTCATCACCTTTCATCCTTTACTTCTCGTGCGGCTTCTCCGTCGTAACCACCGCTACAAAGCGTTTCTGCTTCCAACATGACTTGACGAACAGAGGCCAGGCGATGAGCACCGAAATGTGCGCCAAATCCAACATTCTGTGCGAGGGCACCTCATCGTACAGGGAACTGGCCAGGCAGGCTAAGGCCATGACGCAGGGCACGGCGAGAACGCACCGCCACCGGTAGCCACAGCCCCGCAGCTGGTCCAGCACCGGAGCCACACACCACACCGCTAGCAGCGGGCACAGCACCCGAATGGCGCTGCAGACGTGGTGGAGGACAAATGGCAAGTCGCACTCCCACCGTTGACTGTAGGGCGAGATGCCACAACATGCGAACAGCAGCGAGCTCTGCGTGAAGAGCGCGCCCATGGACAGCAGCGACAAGCCAACGCCGCACAGGGCAGTGAATCTGCGTGCTGCCCCACCAATAATGTACGTTAGACTCAGCGTGTACGCTGCCCCCACCGCGTGCGGGATCGCCAGTGGCACACAGACGCGCATCAGGAAGGAGACACCGTTCTCGCCGTACCGGCGCCCGTACAGTTCCAGCTGCCACGGCGTGGTGGGGTAATCGAGCCGGTAAGAGCGATGGAGTCCCTTCATCATACGCACGAAGATCAAGCACAGGTAGGCTATTGCAAGGATGTTGGGGTAAAGCAACCATTGACGACGCCATGTTTCCGCGTGGGCGGTGACTTGTAACGCTTCGTCAAGGGTGTCGTCAAGCTCCTCCCACTTGTGTATGTTAGCTCGGCGCCGCCGAAAGCCACCGGTGGGATAGTCTTCCTCGCCATCCTCTGCCAACCCTCGCACCCACTGCGCACTCTGAGGCTTGGTCTTGAAGATGCGTTGTGTGTAGTCGTGTGTGCTTTGCACCACGCTCACACTATCATCGTCATCGTGCGACCACCGCGGTTGGGCTGTATAAATATTTGACTCCGATGCTTCTGCTGCCACATGACCCTCAGGTGGCGCTGAGGAACACGGCGGTGACGATGTCGCGGAGTTCATTGCTCGACTGGTACGCGGCGACTACAATCAAACACAAGATCACTACACAAACAAGGAGGCAGCGCGAGCATACACAGAGACGGATACCCACGAGCTCAACCCAACCAAGAAAGTGAACGGCAACCAATGGAGGAAAGGAGGGGGTGGTCGACGAACAAGTGGAATGGATAGGTGGTGGCAATAGTGAACTGCTGCAATGCGAAGTCCGTCGACGCGTGAGATAGAAGGAGAGAAAGAAGAGTCGAGCAGGAAAATAACCGTAAACAGTCGACGAGCGCGCGAAGTTTGTGTGGCGAGACTCGTCGCACAAACTCACAGAGCCACAGCAACAATGGCACCAGCGAAGAAAAGGGGCAGGAAAGGAGGTGCGCAACGATCGAGATGCGACCCACACACTTCAAAGGGGAAAAAAAGGACTGGGTGGGTGAGAGCGAGAGGGAGTAGACAATGTAGGAGATCGGGTGGCAGTCTTACGCGCGTGGGCACTATCAACCTCAGGTGTTGCTTGAAAAATCTGTGCAAGGCGTGAAGGGTCTCTCTCTCACCACGTCCTAAACAGACAAGTGTGTGTGTGTGTGTGCGTGTGTACGACAAGCCGCCCAGATTGTGATTTCCTTCACATTAGCCGATCACAGGGTGAGGAAGAGATTACAGGAGAGGAGAATTGAAGACGGCGCCGTTGTCCGGGTAGGTTAAGGAATACGTAAGTTGGCGAGTAAGCGCTGCCCATGCGTCCATGGGGCTGCGGGGAGAGGACACCTGAAAGCGCGCACACCCAGCCACGGGGGCAATAACTCACATCCTACAGAAGGAGAGGTACGTGAGAAGGCGGAGGACAGTGCCGCCATCCCTAATCACGGCGTTGAAGTAGAGACGGACCATGGAGGAGCAAGCAGAGCACTTTGCACGCGTGCCCGCGTTGAAGGGTAAATTCTTGTACACGAAAACTAGGGCAAGTGGGTAGAGGAGAAAGAAAATGACAGGAGCGACACCCCATTTCGCGTTGTTTTATGTCGGCGCGTAGACGCACTTTGTTACACGTCCAAGTTAGAAAAGAACGTAACGGACAGCAGCAGTCGCAAGCCCACGTCCCTGACGCACCACTGTCAGTGCTTTTACTGAGGGCCCACCACTCCTCTCTCCCTTGTGCCGTAGTATTTCTTGTCAAGCTAGGCAGAGAGGCGGGTGGGGGAGAGGATGCACTACAGAGTGGGTGACGCTTACATTACCACGCTTAGCCGGTGCGGGGACGCGGTGGGTAGGAGCCGCTGCCGCCCATGCCGCTGTGTCCTCGGCCACCATCACGCCACCGGTTGAAGCCGCGGCCGCGCCCCACGCAACGACCGCGTATGGGCCTACCGTCTTCGCTGAGACCGTCGCGTTGGCGCTTGCGGGCAATCCGCACCGCATCGGCGTCGTGGCGGAAGCTGCATCGTGCCCCCTTATCGCACTGCCCAGCACGAAGAAACGTGCGGCACACAGGAATCTCGCTTGGCGTGCAGTGCCAGTAGGGGCAGTCCTCTGCAAGCAGGCAGCGGCCTTGAAGGAAGCGCCGGCACGGCACGCGACTCAGTCGCTCCACCTCTTCAGGCTCCATCTCACTCCGTTTGCGCATCCGCGGCCGCTCGTGCGGCTCGTGCGTCTTCTTCGAGCGGAAGCTGCTCCGAATCGCCTCCTTGTCCTCCTCCGTAACGAGGGTGAAGCGATGCAGCTGGGAGGCATGGACGACAACAAACACAGGGAACTCGTTGATGAAAAAGAGCCGTCGCAGATTTTCGTTGAGGGTATCGTACGGGTCAAGAAGAAAGTACCGCGCGTCGTTGCCCAGCCGCTCCGCCTTGGACAAAATGAAGTACTCCTGTGCGAGAAACGCCTGCACAAACGCTTGCTGCTGCGCCTCTTGGGGGGTTATTGGCTCGATCAGAGGCGTCGGCGGCACCTCCTCGTAGGCGCGCAGCGGTAGCGGCTCTGCTGGGGCATTCACTGGGCACTCCTCAGTGCTATCTGCAGCCTCAGACTCTACAGCAGCGACAGTCAGCGGTGCGACATTGCACTCGACCTCGTCCCCCGCCACCCTAGCAACTTCCGTCGTGGGCAAGGCATGTGCACCTGTAGGTTGGGCCCCTGCGGAGGCTTCACGCACTACCGTTTCCTGCGGCACTGCCGCGCTGTCGCGCTGTGTTGGGTTCGTTTCGTCAAATACCTCGTCCCCGATACTCTTCGCGGTCTTTGTCGCTGATCCGCCCACGTACTTGGTGGCCCCATTGTACCGCCGGTTGATGTGGTAGCACAGAAGTGGCGGGTTGGTGGCCCAGCAGTACTTGAGGACGTCGCCGAGCCGGTGGCGTTCGCTGCCCCAGTCCGTGGAGATGGTCGTCCACTCAGCCTCGTCGTCGGCGCTGCTAAACTGAAACTCGCAGCGCCACACAATCGTGTTCGTCTTGCGGTCTAGCCGACTCGTGTTCTCGTCTCGCTTGCGCATCCCCTCCGACGTGATCTGGCAGATAACACCACGGCGCCGCGCCGCATCACGCAGGGCGTGCAGGGGTGGAGGCAGCGCCTTGTAGGTGTACCGCCATGACATGCGGGGAAAGCACCGTTCAATGTTGCCGATGACACGACGACAGTTCTCTAGGAAATGGTAGTCGCGCTGCAGTTGCTGATCTGTGAACTCACTAAGCGGGATCTTGGCCGCCATATCGCGCACACCAGTGCACTTGAAGTCTTCCCTGTGCACGCGCACGCATGTCATGCTGCACGTGCGGCGACCACAGCCGGGACAAGTGTACACGGCGCGTGTCCCGCAGACGCAACAGCTGGTGGTCTTTCTCTGCGCCACCCGCTCTTCATGAGGTGTTCGAGGGGTGTGCGATGTATTGAGGTCACTGAGGAGCGCGGCGCTCAACGTGTTGGCGGAGACCTCATCCGCGTCGCGCGATGCGCAAAAAAAAGGGTCGTCGTGCTGCCCATTGCCGCCATCGTCCCCGCCGTCGTCTTTGCCGCTCTCGTTGCCCGAGTCGATATTGTCATCGCTGGCGCTGGCTTCACTGCCCCCATGCTGGAGACCGCTGTTACTCTCCCTCGCATCGTCGGAATCCGAGCTGCAGGTGTCTTCAGAGTTGTGCATGTACTCGTGCGGCGCTTCGCACTCCTTGCTCCCATCATCGAGGAGTGGGGCTGCATTGCACTCAGCCCTTGTCTTCAATGCTGCGAGTCGATTCATCGCAACTCTGATGCACACGCTACGAAACGCAAGGCGGAACGTGCCGACGCAGGGAAAGTAAAGTAAGGATGAGAAAGGGCGGGTGGCGTTGTGGTGATACAGTCGCTGTCTTTCCCAAGGTGAAGTGTACGTGATTAGCACACCCGCTAGAGAGGAGGTGCGGTGGGAGGAGGGTAGTCACCGATTTTGTACACCACAGCTGACACCTTCGTTCTGTCTTGGGCTTCTCTGCCAGCGACGAATGTTTTTCCTTTTTGTTTTCGGCTGCCTACTCACTTGGGCTAACGAGGAGACGCGATTACGTGATGATGTATTGCGTATTGAGAAGAATAAGCGAGTGGCCATGAGAACGAGAGAGAGGGAGGGAGGGAGTCAGCGACGAGAACACATTTGATCTGCACGCATGCAGGCACTGAGTGTGCAGCGTTAGGGAGAACGGAGAGCTGAAGCGCAGTTCTCAAGACGGGAATCGACAGTTTGGGGGGGGGGGGTGGAGGAGGGGGAGTAGCAGGCGCGTGTGCTAGCTGTGACCGTGTCCTACGACGCGCTTCATCTACTCACTGTGAGTGACAATACGGGATTGGCCACTCGAGGCGAGGCAGCTGACACGAAACGTGCGACCACACACATCTTCCCCCAGTCTGCCGTACATGGTAGCGCTTTGTCTTCCACGCAAGGCCTTGGAAGGAGAGGAGGACACTTCAACTGACGTCAACGAGTGGAAAAGTGTTTTCTGCTACTGTACATGTCTGTCGGTGCAGTGGTGATAGTGGCTGTGTATCGGTGCCGTAGAGGGGTGCAACTTGCCCTCTTACCTCACATGCCAGTCAACACAGAGGCCGCTATTAGTTGCCAGCGGCCTTCCGCTGAGGCAGCGGTGACCGGCGCAGCCGACTCCGCACCCGGCTTCTCACCGTCGACATCGACTTTGTACTTTTTATGCGCGTACGATAGCGCCACCTCCATCAGTTCCGCGGTCATGTATGGTATCACCACGACCGGGAACATCAGTGCCCCATCGTCACTCTCTATTGGCGCCAGTGGGCTGATGGGCTTTGGGACTATGACGGGCGCCCCCTTGCGGTCGCCAGAGCTGGACACGAGCTTCAATGGCGGACGGTCAATCTTGGTCGGCGTGGCTGCCTCCGCCGCTCGCAGGCGCTGCTGGTAGTGCTCAGCGACTAGAGTGACTGGGATGTGTCGAATGGCCTCGAGAGGCGAGGCATCATCAGCGTCCAGGAACGACATGAAGGGTATTTCGGCTGGCTCAGTGGCGAGCGGGATGCCAGCCTCCCGGCTGTGCGAGCCTGCGTCAGTGCAAAGGACCACGGCGGCCTCAGCCGTTGCGCCGTCACTCGGGGTGATACCCTCGTTTCCACTCTGCGCCACGGCGCGGTGCACGGCACCTTCCCAGACGTGCAACACGTCACGGCAATATCTGCTAACAGTGGCGCAGTTACGTTCCACGAGGAACACCTCGCCCGAGGTGCACGCGACCAGCACCATGTCCTCTGGCCCCACCGCCGTGCAGGTTGGTAACGGCACCGGCTCAGTTGGGTTGGTTTTCCGCTTCATGAGTCGCGGCACAATGTATATGTGTGTAGGTGTGTGTGGCGCTGGTGAATACGTGAAGGGGGAGAGAGAGAGAGTATTCCATAGGAAAGGTACATTGCGCACGGATGAGAAAGTGATTCGACCCACTGGGCCACAGCACAGAGGGGTCACTCGAACAGCAGCAAATGTTCATGAGCAGGCAAGCCCACTGCAGGTGAAGCGTGCCGTGCATACATCGACTCCAAGTCACCGCCCTGGGGACCGCGGGCAAGCTAAGTGAGAGATGCAGAAGGTGTAGGTCACACAGACACTTCCCTCCACCTCCCGTAGCGCGTTCCCCTATCTGTGTCTCTTTCATTGCGTATCGGTTTCTGCGCGCGCGTGGGTGGGCGTCGAAAGCCCCAGCAGTCCGTCCGTAGACGTCTCATCAACCGACTTCTCCTGTGCATGCGTATCTCAAAGATGAGCCCAAAGGTCAGTAGTGGGAACCCACAGTATTGACGTACTCCACTATCGAATCGCGCCGCTGCGCTGCTGTACATATCTACGTGTGTGTGTGTGTGTGTGTGTGTGTGTGTGTGATGCTTAACACTCCAGAGTCTGTGCAACACGCATTACCTCTTGCGCCGCTGTGGCGGGCACCTCGAATACCGGCCGCTCCTCCGACGGGTGACGGTTGTAGTGGTGCTTGAAGTAGAGGTACGACACAAGAGTGTTTAGCTGATCACCGTCGAGACGCGGAAACACGACACGCACCGAGTTGTCGGTCCGAAGCGTTTCCCTGAGGGTGACGGGGTACTGCGGCTCCGGCGCCATTGCATACCCACTCTTCATCTCTACTTGAGCTGCACTGGCGCCTTGCGGCACGCAGTTGTCCTCAGTCTCCTTGCGCCTTCCCTCTTCGTCGCCAGCGGCTGTCGCTGCCTCTGCTGCGAGACACTGCCCAGATGCGAGGGACCCATCCACTGCATTCGTGCTCGACGACACCGCACCAGCGCTGGCTAGCGCCTCCTCTTTCACAAAAGTCACCACCACATGCTCCGTAGAGAGGAAAACGCGCTTTCGAAAGGCAAGTCGCAGCACAGGTGACTCCATCAGGCAATCCCGGTGCACAAACGCCTCGTCGCCGCTGCTCGTGGCCAGTACAACGTAGTCTTGTGGGTTGATGTAAACGGTGTCGATGTAGGAAGGCGGCGGCGGAGCGGTCCACATCGCATCGAAGGCTTGTCCACTCATTTTGCCGCTGTTGCTGGGGCTGCCACGCGGTTGAGCTTGCGATACCGCCGATCTGAACGCTGTGTGCTTATAAGGTGTTCCCTTCTCCCGCTGCTGATGTGCGTGGTGGGCATGAACCGATTCAGTGTCCCTGTTGGTGTTAATTTTTGCGGGTGTTGTGAGAGGCTGAGTTGCATCACGGAGCAGGAGGGAGGGCAAAGTAGGGGAAGAGGAAGGACCGAAGCAGGCACGTGTGTGAGGTGTCGAGCATCGTTCAGCCAGGCTCAGTTTTGCTGGATGAAACCGGAGAAGAACAGCGCAGTAGGTGGCGGTGGCGTCAGTGACGATGGGTGCACACACGCAGAGAAATGATCGGTACGTCGCTTTCCTTTTTCTGGACGCACACACACACACACACACACACACACACACGCTCGCACACGCACAAAATGATGAGCGCCTATACAGCGCACAAAAAGGCTGCGGGGATACGGGTGCTCGTGCAGTCCGCCTGCTCGGTTACGCGTACCTCTCTCGCACGCTTCAACCACATCAACAGAGGTGCTCACACTTGTTGTGGGCTTTGCATCCTTTCGGAGCGCCTTGCCGTCGTTCACTCTCCGACCCACCAACACCCGTGGGGGCAAGTCACGAAAGAGGTCGACAGAGGGCCAAGGAGGGAAAGGGTCTAAAAATGCGAAGCAATCCGGCAAAGAAGGATATCGCTAGCATTGCATTACTGGACGGACAAGAGGCTAGGAAAGAGATGGGTAATATAAGCTTTACGTCAGCGAATGCGCCCACGCGTGGCCGCGGGATGTACCCCGGGTGTGGGTATCTGGTTGGGTAGTTCAAGCATAGAAACGTATGCGACACAGTCGTCACACCCAACATCGCAGCAGCAGCAATGAGGAGAAGAACAACAAGGCGAAGACACGCAGAGTGCTCGCGCGGGAAGGAGAGCAAGCGGGAGGAACTGAGAGATACAGGCAGGAGGTCATTCTCGCTTTCTTCCGAACAGTGTTCCCTCCCACTTGTTTAGAAGAACTCCAGAGAGGGGAGGAACAACACAGATGCATGGAAGGTGGCCATTTATGGTGATGCCCCTCCCCCTCACATTCGCATCCCCTTTTCCCTCTTCCTCATAGTCCCGCACAAACCCACCTTTCCTCACCGAAAGAGCCACGCAGTGCACTCCGGCAGAGCACAGCAGACTGAAAAGATACGGTGGAGACATGAGCAACTAATGCCCCCCACCCCCCAAAAATAAACACCGAGCGAACGAAAGAGGAGGACATACCGCGCTCGCCTCGGTCCACCATCGCTGCCCTCCCATGCCTGATGGCGTGGTAGGAAGAGAGAAGGAAAAGAGCGCCCGCTGGTCGACCGTCCTCACCCCGCCAAAATGGATCGTACACGCAAGACACGTGTGGGACACACACAGATGAGCGCCACTGGCCCCCGAAAGATGTGTGCAGGATGATGAAAACAAGTGACAGCTGCCTGCCGCTGTTGCCCCTTCTCTTCATTCCACTTGGCGCCCCTCTCTTTCTGCGTTATCGCATGTCAGCTCCCACGCTGGACGGTAGCTCCCGTCCTCTCGCTTCAACCGGGGGTTGCGGTTCGTGTCGGCACTTCGGCCCACTGACGAGTAGCCGCTTTCGTACAAACTGCACTGTGGGATGCACATGACCTTAGTGTACACCCACACATCGCTCACAGACCAGTGGAAGAGAGGGCAGGCGCGCAAAAAGTCTGGCCATCCAGGTGTCGTTTTCTCTACCGCCTCCTTCTGGTAGCGGCCGTGTGGGTCCGTCTTGCGCGTGCCCATGAACACCACCTTGAGCGGGTGTTGCTCCGTGAGCTTCCATAGACTGAGTCGTATATCTTCCGTTACGCCCTGGTGCACTAGCGGCATGCCTCGCGCAACCTCTTGCATGTACCACGCACGAAAGTCGCGCAGCTCGTCAAACTCATCATTGTACTCGAGCACAAAGATGCAACACTGCGCCAGCACTGGGAGCGTCACTGCTCTACGGAGCAACTCAAGCATCACCACGCTGTCCTTTCCGCCATTAAATGCAACTCCGATCTCGGACGGCGAGTAGAGCGTGAAGATGTCCTGAATAAGGCACTCAGAGGCCCTGACGCAATCCACCAACTGGGGTGACATGGTCAGTGGGACCCGCTGCGTTGGATGCTGGCGGACACACTCATCATCGTGACAACCACTTTCACTCGACAGGGCTGGTGCGACAGACGTGGCGTGCGGCATGAGGGGCAACGAAACCAAGAGAGCGGGTGGTGGTGGTGGTGAATAAGCAGAGCTGAGGAGGGGAGCGAAGAAAAAAAAAGGAGGAGGAAAAGGCGAAAGCGAGAAGACTCTCGACAAGCGGTTGCTATACTTGCTCACTCCAGCACACCTTCACGGGTGCAGCAGCAGCAGCAGCACGGAGAGCTACTGGAGAACTACACTGAATGGAAATGTGGCGGCACCGAGCCTAGGGCAATCAAATGTGCACGGGCAGTGGAGGAGGAGGGAGGAAGATAGAGCGGGAGAAGAATGGGGAGAGACAAGGAGCGCGTAAACAACAGAGTACAACGAAAAAGAAAGGGGCGCGACGGCATTAAGTCCCCTCTTCAGGTCAGGGGCGTACCCGATTCGGCTTGCGTGTATGCGAGAAAGGGTTAATGAGGCAACAAATATGCACGCACTCTCTCTCTCTCTGTGTATGTAGTTGTGGGGGCGTGCTGGCACGTGCTGCGTGAAGTAGTGGACGGGGCTGCGTGATTTGCTACAGCAGCTAAGCGTTGGTGTATCTTTTTCTGCTGCTAACGCAGGCAGGTGTGGTGGCGTGGAGTACGGCCGAGCATATACCGAACGAAAATGATGGGGCGATGGAGTCGGGGAGTGCACTGGTGTGTATGAATTACTGCCATGGAGAGGGGGAGAGCGAACCAAAACACGAAATACAGCATGCATGATGGGTAAGTTGGAGTACGAAAAGAAGATAGTTGAAGCGGCGCCTCCTCTAGTGTCCGTCCGCGAGCATTGAGTACGAAGACTCAACAAGGCATTGACGGCGCATCACTCCCTCTTTTCATCCCTCCACCTACCCACACGAACCGATGCACGCCAAGAATAAGCGCTTGAGGGTTTCACGAAGAGAAAAAAGCCTGACTGGGTGGCGTAACACCACCAAAGTCCTGCCCGTACTATCCACGGATCACCACAGTAATGATTGCAGCCTCGCCTTTTCTCGTAATGGAAAGGAAAAACGTAGCGGGTGTAAAATGTACCTGCGCTGATGGAAAGCGCTTTTCATCGTCGTGTCCTAGTCGAGGCCACCGCACGCCATTCATTATGGTGTGGGCTTCCAATCCTTTCCTCTTCGCCGCCTGTGTAAGTGCAGAAATGGAAAACCGCCGCCCAACGTCGCACTTCAACGCAAACATGATGGCCGCTCAGCTCATCGCCAGGGCAAAGGGACGCATCAGCAAGTGCACAAAGAGGGCGGAGGGCAGCGGCACCGAGCTTGACACCGGAAACAACACGGCGTCCTTCACGAAGGCGGCACTCTCACGCAGCGCCCTCTCAACATGCAAGGCAATGCTGCGCGCAAGCAGCGCATCATACGCCGCAGTGCCGTGCTCGCTGAAATACTGCAGAGCTGTCCAGTAGAGCTTGCGCCGCGCAGGCGTACTGTGTGTCGTCGGGAGACCTACCCAGCAGCGCAGACACAGCGTCACGAGAAACACCATGTCCACCTGAGCGCTGGACAGCAATGCGATGCTCGCAGAGTGCTGCTGTTCCAACTGTGCACACACCGCCAGCACACGAGCCTCAGTGTCGGCATACGATGCCCACTCCTCAGCGCTGCGTCGCGCCAGGCACTGCGCTACGCCTTGCCGTGTGACTCGAAGCGCCGTCTGGTTCACCAGCAGGATTCGAGCGACCGTCATCAGCGCCTCAGACAGGGGTGATGACAACACGACAGGAGCCTTTGCCTCGAATAAGGGAGGACCGTGGTTCGACGACAAGCGGAGAATCATTGCCTGCAGCTGTCGGACTTCCTCCTCTGGGACAGCGGTGGCAATGCTGCCTGTCGGCAGAGCTTCGCCTTCCGCGAAGCCGTCTACGTCGCACACCGTGTCGACTGTCAGCTCCGCCTCGAAGCCGTTCAGCAAAATCGCTGGTAGTCGCTTGCGGCCCTTGCCGGAGGTGATGAAGCGCACCATGAAGTATATAGGGTCCACCCCACGACGCTCCTCGCACAGCCGGCGCAGCTGGCGTATGCGCTGCTGTGCCACGGCTGGGTCGAACCACGCCCGGAACTCCGCAGAGGACTGCGTGAGCACACACAGTGCCATGACAGAGAGCAACGTTAGAAGGGAATCTTCTCCGAAGGGCGGGCGGTTCGCCGGCACGACAGACGAAACGGCGTTGCCGGCGGAGTCTGGAGTGAGTTGTGCCGGAGCCAGCCAGAGCTCGGCGAGCTGCTCCCAAACCTCTTCAAGCAGCTCCTCACCTGGGTCACTGCCAGTAACGCCATCGTCGGCGGGCAAAGCTGTCGATCCGAGGAGGAGGTGGATGGACTGGTAGCAGGTGCCGGCGCGGATGGTACGTGCGACACCGAACGAGTCTTCGGTGAAGGACAAATCTGACCAGCCCACTTGCGGATACGCCTCCACAGGCCAGAGAAGCGGCCACCGTATGCGCCTCCCCGCTGCGTGCGGACTGTCTTGAAGAAAGGCAAGTGAGGCGTCACGCGCAGCCCTCGCCAACCCATCGCGAGCCACCGCGCAGGTAGACCAGCGGAGCAGTAGTGCCACGCCGTACGGGGTAAGGGAACGCAGACAACCAGGCGTACGCGACACTTTCTTGGCTGATGTGCAGGTCTCTGTGGCCGAGGCGGCCCACATCTCCGACGTGGTGTCAAAGGTACCCCCACCGACCTCGACAATAGCGTGGAGAAGCTCCGCCCAGCGTGCCGAAGGGTGGATAATGTCCTCTTTCATGGTCTGCAGGTACGGCTGCAGAGCGGCCCATCCGGCTAGCGTAGTAGACACCCAGACCACCTCAGTCCACCGAAAAGCACTTCCGCCGCCGCACACGTCCTTTAAGACGGCTGCAAAGGCGCTCGGCAGCTTTGAGCTGCGTACCTGAAGTAACCGTGTCCAGCATTCGTACACGACGTCCGACACATCAAGGGGGAGAGCGCGGAAGAGCGCGTACGATGACGGCGGTCGCCCCTTGCGCGTCAGCAGCAACGCACGAGACTGCGCAAAGAGTGGGCCGTCCACCACCCCCCATGCGTGCGGGCTGCACCACATCGCTTTATCATTGACGCCCGTGAGCAGCGTGGCCAGAAGGCGCAGAGCAAAAGCAAACTGCGCATCATACGCTAGCGACGCCACCGCCGGAGCCCAGTCGAGCACCGTCTTCGAGGCCACCTCAAAGCAGCTCGCCTTGTCTGCCGGAGACAGCGCTTCAGCACAGCGGCACAAGGCATGAGCCCCGATTTCGTACACGCCAGCGTCCAGCCAAACCCCACCGCAGAGAAGCTGTACAAGCGTGCGAAACAGGTCCTGCCACGGTTTCTGCGACGACGGTGTAGAGGGGTCCGGGGCCTCGGTGCATTTACTCAGCTGTGGGAGCAGGCACAGCAGCACGCAGGCCGCGTGGGGAGAGGGCAGCTGCGCGGCGAGATGATCTACAAAAGACCGATGCGAGTGAAGAACAGCATCCAACGAGAGAGCCAATGAAGGTCGCGCCGACCACTGCTCCAGCCACATGGCGCAAGGGTCTACCTCGCTGAGCAGCCTACCGAAAGGCACAACCACATCCCCCAGCACGCGCACAAAGACCTCCGTCACTTCGTAGTCTAGCAGAGGTAGCCAGCCCTGTGGCAGCTCTACAAGAAGGCGATGCAGGAAGCCTACGAGGAGCAGACCAGGTGACTCGCCAGTGTGACCCAGTGCACTCACCGCGGAAATTACGGCATGCACAAACTCGAGCTGGGCCCGGGAAGAGAGTGCCTGGAAGAGCGACAAAGCTGCCTCCGTCCAACCGCTCTCCTCGCTCAGGCAAGCGCGGTCGATGACCGCTTGTTGGAGATCAGCAAAGTTCTCGTGTTGAACGATGAGCTCCGGGCGGTGCTTCAGCAAGTACCGCAGGCTATCAAGCTGCCCCGCTTCCTCATCACGGTGGTCGGCGGGACGCCGTATGGAAGCCTCCAACACGCGCAGGCACTCCTCGTCACGGTGCATGGCGGCAGCGGCTCCACCCTCGTATGGCGAACTGTCGAGGATCTCGAGGCTTTCCCATGCGCCATTCGGCACGTCCCTGCTCAACTGCAGGACATTCACCTCTCCCGACGCATCCACCCTCCGCATTGGCGACAGCGAGAGCGCTGTTATGACGTTCTCCTGCCGCCGCGCCGCGGTGATGTGGTGAGTCGATTCAACCACCTCAGTCATGTGCCTCATGAACTCGCCCCACCCCGCCACCGCTGCAGAGGGCGCATCGCCAGGGATGTGTGTATGCGGTTTGCCTTCTGTGTGAGCTGCATGCAGGCAGAGAGCCTTTTTCGACCACCATTCCGTGTCTCTCGCAAGCGCCTCTGGCGTTTTGTAGGTCTCAAGGAAGCTGTGGCACAGCACGTGCATTGCCTGTACTGTTGGCGTCTGCGCAAGAGACGCGGATGGGCCGCCCTGAGCCGCCAAGCGCGAGACGACAGCCGCGGTGGAGACGCCATCGGGTGGGGAGGAAGAAAGAAACGATGTGGACGGAACGGTGCCCCCACGACCGCTGCAGTTACAACTACCGCTGTGGCTGTTCGCGGCGTGGCGAACGACTTGATCCAGGCTAGCCGATTGAGTCGACCACGGCGGGTGATACATTCGACGAGTGAGACAGGAGGCTTGTGCTCGTTCACGCTCCAGCAACCATGAAACAACCTGCGGACCGCATGTAAGGCAGGGAAAGTTTGTGGGTCAGTACGTGATTCTGTGTGTACGCCGAGCTCACGATTTCGAACCAGCACAACCTTAATGACAACACAAACAATGGACGGCTGCTCTGGCGGACGCGCTGTGAAGTCGCAGCTGCGGGTCAGCGGGCTCGATATCTGTCTGTTGTGTATGCACAGCTGCTCTATGACAAGCACCAACACCGCGCTGTCTTTGGTGCCGATGAGATGTTAGGGGCCCTCACTTTTCGCTGCTCTGCAAAGTTGATGTGCGTATTCGTCTTTGAGCGGGCGCACGGGCGCGTGTAATGGCGATGGGGGTGGCCACTGGGTGGAATGGGAAAGGGACGTAAAAGAAGGAATTGCTAAGGCGCCACTGCACATGCCGTGTCAGCGACCACATGCCCCATTACACGCATGGCACTCGCAGGCAACGAGGAAACCAATCGTGTGGGAGCTCAGGTAAAAGGAAGTGCACATATTTTGCGAAGCGGCGAAGCCGCGCGGCTCATTACCAGACGCGACCGTCGCGCTGTGGAAAGACCATCGCCCCTCTTCACATGTCCGACAACAGAGTCGTTCGAGACCTCTGCTCTCACTTGGACCTTCGCTCTTTTTCATATGTTTCTTCTCAGAGGCACGGAGGGCGAGAAAGAGAGAGAGGAGGCGTGTCTTCAAGACGGATACAGTTGGTGGGTGTGCAGCCACACTGACAGAACGCTTACCAACACACACACACACACACACACACACACACACACACGGCGTCCGTTGGTCTTCGACTGCACCGCCTAAACCTAAAACTAAGCTGCTGCGCGCCACGCATAGCCACTACAGTACAAGAGTGCAACACATATAATCAAGCAAGCGCACTCGTGCACAGTTTGAGGACTTAGCAGTCCATAAGGGTATTTGTGAGTTCATGAGCGCCGAACAGACAAAAGGGCCCACAGCCAGCCATGTGGCGTTCCTCTTTTGGCCAATACGCACAGCACACAACCGGCAAACAATAACATGAAAACAGATGAAGGGCGACAAAGGGTAGCGCCAGACTCGCAGCGCCCCCATACAGACGCTGGCACACTAAAAGCCCGCCTCCAGCGACGTTAACGCACCGCACAGCTACACTTCGCGTTCTCCATGCAACCCCTCGGAAGGTGTAGAATGTGAGAGCGCCAACGGTTTCTTTTCTACCTTTGAGCGTTCTCCTCTCCCCATCCCGCATCCAGTGGATGACGCACGTGCTCTTTTGCACCCCCCCCGCTCTTACGAGCCGGAGGACTTATTCCTCTCCGAGGCAACGAGTGGTCCACGGAATGTGTAGCGAACCTCTGGTCTTGCCTGCGACAGCGGCGAGTACTCGGATTTGGGCAACTCCATCGAAAATGCATATTCCCCGTACATTTGCCGCAACGGGGTGGCGCTAAGGAAGTACGGATTCTTGCGCAATGGGTAGTCGGTGATGGTACCGTACGGCGTAGACCACGCCGGGAACCAGCAGGCAGAGAAGAGGCTGAACGTCTCGCCGGGGCGGATGCCGTAGACGTGGTAGTCAAAGCGGCGACACCACTCCCGCTTATACGCGGTGTACTTGGCCCACAGCTCCTTCTTGTGCTCCAGTCGCTCCTTCGACTCCATCACGCCGAACTTGCGACACTCATAGTCGTTCGGCAGGAAGCCGGAGAGGCGGAACATGCTACGGTAGCAGAAGCACAAGTCAGCGAAGATGAACGTGCCAAAGGAAACGACGAAGCGGGTCGATGGGTGCAGGTGGGAGTGGCGCAGAGACGCCTTGGAGCGCACCCACATGCTGTAGCTGAACCCTAGAAGAGCAGCGATGGCGTGCTCATACATGCGCACGCCGGCGGCCGTGTTAATGATAGAAGGAGTGTTGTCGATAACCGGAAACGGTGTGCCCATGATGTGGCGTGTGAGGTTGAAGTTGGTGTAGTCGCCATTCGTGATGGTCTGGTACACGTGGTTACGACGCTCGATGGAAAGCGATGTGCGCCAGAGCTGAAACGACTTCCACGCTAGCTGCTCCTGGTCGGAAAGCTCACGCTCAGTGCTAGGGGCATAGCGAGTGTGCTCAGTCGCCACAAAAATGGGCTTTCCAGCAGCGTCTACACCGCCGGTGCCGAGTTCCGCAGCTGTCGCCATCCTCAACCACTCTCTCACTCTATCGAAGCTGCGATACCCGCGAAGACACACACGAGCTCCGTACTTCCGCCCCTCTTTTCTTGCTCTTCGCGGAAGGAGGAGGCGAGGAGGAAGAAGAGGCACGGACCAACCTGTAGCCTTCAGTACGCTCGGTTGAATACACCGAGGCTCATGCACAGTGTGAGTGAGCAGTGCTGTTGGTCGAAATAAGACAATAATGGCGTCGCGCAGTGGTGTATCTCCTCGGTGTATGAGTGGGCTGGTGTGCTTCCCAGACTGCCAAGCGGTCTTGACCGCTACTTTTCGCTGTCGCTTCAAAGCGCACAGCCGACACGCACACAACGGCAAAGGAGGACGTGTGCGGGGGCGCAAAAGGCACCAGAGGTCCAACCACCGTCTGAAAAAAAACACGAAGGGGAGCGAAAGAGGTGCGCACGTGCGTGCCTGTAAAGTGCTGCCGAGGGTAATCAAGGGAAGACGGGAAAGGGAGGGGGGGGGTGCAGACAGCAGGGAAGGAAGTGGGGTGGTCCCACAGCAATGAGCGCCCTCCATGCGGATACACCTGGCAGCGACGCCTCCGCTTTGTTCCTGAAGGTGGGTGCGAAAAACATCGAACAGCACACACACACACACGCATACAAACGCGCGCTAGTGAATGAGCCGACAACGGGACGACCGCTGCGTTGAGTGCGCAAAGCACGCACACCCTCGAGAAAGGAAATACAAGAGCCAGTCGCACTGGTGCTCACATTCGTCGTATGCGGAAACGACGTCATCCCTTTATGCAGGGAGCGAATGGAGGAAGAGCAGCACACTCCTTCCCCAGGGCAGAACGTTGTCTTTTGCCTGATTGCAATTAATGTCGTCCGCTGATAAGCACGTAGGGACACACGGAAGGCATCCCACACACACACACACACATACACAATGAGAGACAAAAACTCTGCGGAAGTTGTCATGCTCGGCTGCTGCGTCACCACATCCGGCACAACAAGAGGTGAAAGCACGAAACAAGCGGTAGTGGACCGCATATGATAATGACCTCAATATATACAACGCTGCACCAATTCGTAAAACACCTTCTTAACTCGGCGCTCCACAATGGGGAGTTGAGCTGTGCTGGTCTTTCCGTCCGCCTGAACGCGCCATGAGCTCAATACAGCTCTTAACCTTGCCCATACATTCTCTCACATACCTTCCACGGCATCAGTGAGGACTGCACTGCAGCCCTCCTCGGTAAAGTATGCGCGGCTGACAGAGCACAAGCTAGAAGCGCGAGACGGCGAGGCGTAACGACTGGACGCTCAACTTATGCAGAAGAGAGGTCGAGGCAAATTGCGTGAAGCTACATCGAGGGTATATCCTTACTTCCCTGTAGTGCACTCCATGCTGATGGGCATAGGCGCTACTGATGTACGTGCTTGTATTGCACGCGCTCCAGTAGAGACATCAGCACAGCAATATGTTCGCTCGATGTGACATTCCATCACGAACAAGTCGCAGAATAGAGGCATCCAGCCACGACGGAATCCTCGTCGTCAGAGACAATCCATCCTGCCGTCGAATCCGGCTACGCGTGGTACGGGCTCTTCTCGTCCTTCCATGTCCCTTCTTCCGATGCGTGCTGTACGATCGGCGCCACACAGACTCGGATGGACAGCATGCCTCGATCCAAGCGACCAGCGTCCTGCTCGAGGGCGGGGAGCGGTGACGTCTATCGTGCAGGTAACAGAGGGTTGTTCTGACGCATACCGGATGAGCTCGAGGAGGAAGTTGGCCAGGTCCAGGTCGGTGTCCTGGGAAACCCTGTGCTCTGCCGGTGTGCCATGTTGTGTTCCCCATCGTTTCAAGCGGCGGTATTTCATAATGTGGTGTGGAGACACTATATTCCAGTCTTCGGGACTCGATTGTGTAATACAGAGTGCTGTTGCCATGCTTCCGGCGTCCGTGCCTCATCAACCCACCAGGTCGCATGTAGGGGATGCCGCACGTTACGCCCTCTGGAGGTTGATTACTGTACAGTTCTGCGCACCTCTTTCGTGAACCACTCGTGCTCTTTCGACCTCTGAAAGCTTCGCATGGATGTCATACTTATGCCATCTGTGCGTGGCAGCGGGGGCGCGCAGTGCTCCCATTCCCGCATCGTGGAGGCTGTGTTTCAGGACGGCGCTGTTGCCTGATGAGCTTGCTGCCTGCATTTTCCATTTCCGCTCATGTCGGGGGGGGGGGGGGTCTGTCTGGACGGCATGCTCGCATGCGCCGCGACAGGTGGAACGCTGCCAGGCGCCCGTGGCGGCAGCGGCTCCCCGCCCTCTCCTGAATCCGCACGCGTCTGACAGAAGTGGGTGTGTCAGGCGGAAGGAATCTGTGGATAAGCGCATGTCTGCGCACAAAGAGCTCATCGCTTGTCCCTCTGAAGGGGAACGAAGAGCGGCGGCAGAGACTCGACAGGGCAAATTCATACAGTGCGAAGGAGATGTGCGTGACCAGATCACTGCGTCCGCAGGCGTAGCGTCCAACGAGGTGTGCTTTGAGTCTCGAGCCACCTGCGAATCGCGCGGAACATAACCGGCACAACGCCGACTTGGATGCCCTCACGGCAAAACACGAGAAGGGATGGCGTACCACAGCGCTAGCGCAGTAGTAGACGGCCCACCATCCGCACCTCATTTTCTCACTGCCAGTCGCCTGCCGCCGAGGGGTCCCAAAGCGCGGACAGGTGGCCATGCGAAACGTGTAATCGAGAACCACCCGTGTCGCCAGGTCACTCTTAGATATGTAGCCGGGCGTGGGAATGCATCCGTCTTGTGGGGTCACTGTAGCAAGGCCAGAGCGTCACTGATTTAACTTCGTCCTTGAGAGTGGAGAGAGGAGCCAGACCTGCATACATGTAGATTCTCTTGGATGAGCACGGAGACACCATCATCACGCTTTCTTTCCTTTCCTACACCGGAATGCTCAAAATTTGGGGGCCCCAATACCCTACAGGCATGAAGTGAAATGCGTGCTTTGCGGAATATAGGCGTGTATCGAGGGCCCGTCAGCGAACAGGGGCCCACCACCAGCGTCTGACGTCGTTGAGCCCATTGCAATTCCACTGCATGCAGCGCAGGCCGGACCCAGGATGACGAGCACCATCACCGCAGCGCAGCAAAGCAGCGCGTGTGATCCGCATATTCGCTGAGTAGTCCACACGATGCGTAGTGAGCTTGCCCAAGCGTGATCATGGCCGCCAGACCCGTCCGCTGGCACCAAGAGTCCGCACCGCTGTGCTCGAGGTCGAGCTGCAGGCTGCCAGGCCTCCTCACGCCGAGTGAGGGCACTAGACCCGAAACGCCACGCACTGCGGTGCGCCCCGTTATCGAGGTCGAAAAGAATGTGCAGAATTCGCAAGTGAGAAGAGCCGCGAGCAAGGTAGAGTACTGGACCTCTGTGTCGGGTGACCGTAGCAGAGGGGGGGAGACAGAGGGAGGGACAAGAGGCCCCTCTCATGCCTTCCTCTGCTACTCTGTTTGCTTACCCTCACCTCCGAGTCAGCCTTAATCTTCCTCCGTCCTTTCCTCAGCTGGCACAGCGTCCTCTCGCGCGCGATGGCGGGAAGAATGGAAGGCGGAGACGCTCGATCTGTTAACACTACCTTAGGTACCCTTAAAGGAGGCCAGGGCAGAGTAGGCGGCGGCCGCCTCGGCGTTGCGCTGCGAGCGAGCCCAACCCTTCACTTGCCCCATGAGCTCCGCTACACGTGGCACTACCTGCTCCGCCTGCTCCACATTCACAAAGGCCATCCGGGTGCGGCGGGCGATGAAATCCATGACGTGCTCACAGTGCTCTCTCTGAGCCGCGTAGACAACCTCGGCTTCGACCACCGGTGAGTCATTTGCCAGGCGCTTCATTAGTTTAGCGTCCTTCGCGGCAACAGCCATGACCTCCTCGTAGCGATCACCGTAGTTCGAGCGCCAGTGCTTATGCACGTCCTCGGGGATGCCCAAGGGGGCAGTGGACGCAACTTTATCGAGATTCCGCGCGCCTACGAGCACCATATTCATGGTGCAGCAGGGCTTGAAGTCAACCTTGTCTTTCATGATTGTCTTCTGCAGGTTGTCCAACGCCTCCTCTGCCATCTTACGGTAAGTTGTCCACTTCCCGCCGGTGATGTTCAGTATGTGCGACTGAGGATCAACCGCGATGACGTGCTCACGCACGATGTTCTGCGTACCGCCGCCCTTCAGCTTCTGTTCCTTTGGAACTGCGAGTGGGCGAATGCCGGTCCACGCGGATCTCACTGCCTCTCGGGGGACGTCGCCGATGAAGGGCTTTATGTTTTCAAGGAGGAAGTCCACGTCCGCCTGCGACGTCATCGGGTTGGACTGCACTTCGCACTTGTGGTCTGTAGTGCCAAGCATGCAGCCGCCGAGCCACGGAACAGCAAAGACGACACGGCCGTCGTTCGACGGCACGACCATCGCCTCGTGCTTCTTTGGGCAATACTTGCGATCAATCACGATGTGCGTGCCGGAGGCGGGGAACATGTCAAGCTGTTTTTCGCCACTCTTTGCGAGCTTCTCGATCTCGCCGCTAAAGGGGCCACCCGCATTGATGATGGACTTGCTGTACACCTTGATTGTCTTCTTCGTGATGGTTTCCTCGATGGTGGTGCGCACCAACTCATCGCCCTTATCGTCCTTAATCACCTCCATTTGTTTGACCTTGGCGTAGTTCACCGTAGCGGCGCCGTAGCAAGCTGCCGTCATGGCCACGGAGTAGCAGAGCCGGGCATCATTCATCTCCCCGTCATAGTAGCGAACAGCACCGAGGAGGACGTTGTTGTCCTGATCTGTCTTCCTCAGTTTTGGGTAAGCCTTCATGGCGTCGTAGGGGAAGAGGAAACCAGAGTATTCTAGGGTGCCGCCATAGAGAGCGGCCAGGAGGTCGTACATCTTTGTACCACACCAATACAGGCCAACATCGATCGCGTGATAGCACGGCACCAGCGTTGGCAGGCTGTGGCACAAATGGGGAGCTTGGTGGATCATGATTGTGCGCTCGCGCAATGCCTCGGCCACAAGCTTCAGCTGCATAGGGTCCAACTGAAAAACAGCCTTCTGCAGGTAGCGGATACCGCCATGGATGAGCTTCGTGCTGCGACTGCTCGTCTCACCAGCGTAGTCGCCCTTGTCTACCATGCCGACTGACAAGCCGCGCGTCACTGCGTCCAGGGCAGACCCAGCACCGACGCATCCGCCGCCGATGATCAGCACGTCAAGCGGGTTCGTCGACGCGCTGTGCGCCTCCAGTGCCTGCACGCACATCTCGCGCGTCGGCACAGTCTCGTACTTCAGCGGCGGGCACTTGTTTGTGTCAAACCTGCGCCGCGTCCAGGTGGGGTCCGTGTAACTGAAGCCCACTATGCCACCAACGGCGACCGCACAGGCGCCGGCAATGTATTTTGCTGCAGTGACAGCCATTGCTTCGCTCTCCTGGTACTCGAGTGCGTGTATGAACGTGTACAGGGGGAGGGTGGGGGGGGGGGGGGGGCAGTTACTCTACAGTGCAGATACAAGGGCGGTGGGCGACGCAAGTGGTGAGCGAGAGCCCGGAGCCGATGAGCAGAGGAGCGAAGCGCTTCCTTCCTGTGCACCTGTGTGTTTCTCAGTAACGCAAAGGTAAACGAAAATGGGAGGAGGAGGAGAGAGGGGGGCCCTTTTCACCGTTGTTGTTGTGTTACCGTCTCTCTTTCCTTTTGTGTGTGTGTGTGGGGGGGGGGGGGGGGGCGTGTGGGCACAAACAGAATAAAAGGAAATGCGCAGCCGTGAGGAGGGGGGTGGAGAGCGCCTTTTGTAAATGCAGAAGTGGAGATGTGTATGGGGGGAGGGGAGGGGAGACTGACTGTCGGTGTGGTGCGCAACACGGAGAAGAGGAAAGGAGATAAAGGCAGCAGTGAGTGAGGCCAACGCGCGTGATAATTCCGAAATCAAGTGGAAAAGAAGAAGAGCGAGGAGGTGTGAAAGCAGAGAAGATGAGATTTAAGTAAGATCCACTGCGCGTGTATCCACGAAGAGGGAGGGAGGCTTCACGCCGTTGTTTTATCTACTAAAGGAGATATTATAGACTGACGTCCAAGCACGGCTGTAGGACTGCGTGTGAGAAGAACGGGATACTGGCTTGGAAGTACAACCATCACAACGGTGCTACAGTATAGAGAAAGCGTGCGAGAGGACGAGCGCGAATTCGAGCGTGCAGAGAACGGAGCGGGTAGAGAAACAAAGAGAGAAACACTGGGACAGGGCACCGGAAGAAAATGAGAAGACTTGAGAGGGAAAGGTGGGCAGTGCAGAGAAACGACCGCTATTTCTGCCTGGGTGGGTCTGAGGAATGTGTCAGATGTGCGCATGTGTGAGGGTGCGCGGGTTATGAGACGGGGGTGCGTCATGTGGTCCGATGAAAGCAAAAGATGGCGGAGCGACGTGGCACACGAAGCGAAAAAGCACGCACGGGATGTGCATTGAGACGAACGATAAGTAGAGCACCACTTATGTGCTTAGCCAGGAGAGGCAGCGCATCCGTTCACCATGCTTTAGGTGTTCGAGAGGCACATAACACTGTTCTGCGCATGCAGAGAGAAACAACAAGAGGGCTTGAACAATCACTCAGCGACATGCGTTCGACGCTGTGAGCGCGTATATGAAATGGTAGCCCCCATCCAGGCACACGTGACGCCGTTGCAGCAGTGCACCACCGCTGGGAAATTTGACTGAGAGCAGCGACCAGATGTCTTCCACATATCAGTCACAGACGCCCAACCCAAGTCTTTTTTTTTCCGCGCAGTATCAGTGGGCGCGTATGTATTCCTTGCTGCACACCAGGGTGGGTGACACGCAGTAGCAAAAAAGGGAAGGGGGAATATGAAACTTTGAGGACTACTCAGGCTGCGCAGGGCTTCCATGTTAAGACGCTCGATCCGCCCGGGCCTTTTCGTTCATATTTGATTCGACCAAGTCATCGTTTCACGAAAGCACAGGAAGGAGAGAAATATGAAGGGGGAGAGGATAAGCGGCCTGTACCCGTGTGCGTTGCTGTCTGAGTGACAAGGAACTTCGTTCTTCAGTATGCCATGTTCGAAGTGCGCCAGAGACTCCAGCATACCCGCCAGGGGGAGAGGGAGGGAAAGAGCGGCATCTTCTCATCTGTCGTGTCGACTCCTGCACCCCTTTTTCAACGACTCCCTACAAATATGCTACGATGATGCTCATCATCCTCTCACGGGCACAGGCGCGTACGTTATAAACACATGAAAGCAAAGAGAAATAGACGGGAGAAAACGAAAAATAAAAGAGAGAGAATCCCCCCAAGGCATCTTCCGCAGCACTGAGCTTCGCTTTATTGGCGTTACCTCCGAGAAAGATGATATGCAATGAAGGGCACACACCCCTGTGCCATCGAGCACCCCTACCCCTGCGCAGGTGGCGTCAGTTCCTCCCACGTTGCGAAGAGGAAGTTCAGAGAGGAAAGACGGAGGGAGAGCGGCATAACGTGGATGCCCACTCGTCTCTACGGGTATGTGAAGGACGTAAAAAGGAGGAGGAGGTGAACAACGAAAAAGAAGAATTTCAAGCGTGAGGCGGCGTTTTACACTGCCACCCATGGCGAGTCAGGAGACCAACGCGGGGTGGGGAAGGGGGGGGGGGTCGGCGGAGGAGGCGAATGGTGTGCGAAGACGAAGAAGTACGGGTGGACTTCTTCACACACACACGCACAGAGAAGTTCCTCCACCCTCGAGCTGGGCGACGCGGCAAACAAGCAAAAGCAGAACGACACAAAAAGAGCCACTCGTACTCTCAGAGACTTCATCAGACGACCCACCAAAAACACAGAAAGGGCGGGCAGCCACCCGTGTCGCCTATCCCACAGTGGACCCAATTCACAGCGAAAGGGCAGAACAGAGAATGGCAAGCTGCAACACCGAAGAAGGGGGAACACAGCCTTCACCGCCGCGCACAAACATAACGCATATTACGGCACTACGAGCAACCCGTGAAGAGCAAACGCAAAAATGAAAAGGCACGAGGCGAGAAAAAAAAGATGGAGAGGAAAGCATGGAGCGGGCCAACAGAGCAGCTAACCACCCAACGACACACACACGTGGAGTTCTTGCGCGTCTATACGCCGTCTCCCTACCCGGTGAAGAACAAAGACGTACGGGGAGCAGTGGTGAGGGACGAAGGAGGAAAGGGGAAGCAAGAAGAGAAATTGAGGAAAGTGAGCGTGTCACCTGCGGGGGAATGCGGCTTTGATCCGCTCGCAGCAGCAGGCGCGTCCCCTGGAATCAACGCAGCAGCCTATAGGGAGACGGGGAATTCTGCGAAGAACCGACAGCTTTGGTGATGGAAGCCGTAGGAAGCACCAAGGCACTCGCAGTGGCGTTGATACGGCACCATGACTTCACGGAACTTCTCTGCGGAAATCGGTGCGTCGCCAAAATCGCCAAAGAGTGCGTGAATGACGGCCATGCGCTCCTCCAGGGGCAGCTCCGACGGCCCTCGCTCCGTTCGCAGGAGGTCCTCCTGAATGACCCGACGATGCAGCACCTCCGTGATACCGACCATTGGCGAGGAGTTCGCAGAGACTTTCAACTCTGAGATGGACGTCTCGCTGTCGGGGTCGACACACACCGTCTGCCTCACCTGTGTTCCGTCATCGTCCACCGAGGCGAGGTCATCGCTCATGTCGGCAGCCCTAGACGAGAACGAAGAGCGCGGCTTCTGCTCTGTCACCTCAGTGGAAGCTTTCGTCTCGCCAATCAGAAGACGAGTGAGCGCCGACACACCCACCTCCTCGTTGACACTCGGCAGGGTGTACGAGGGCTCCTGAGGGGCGGGCAGACACGGCGCCACTTCGTCTTGCGTCTCAAGCTCCTCTAGAGAGCGATTCTCCTCCGCATCCTCCAGCGCACTGGAGAGCAGCGCACACGGTTGCGCTACAACAACCATACGCGTAGATGCAGACATGTCAGTAAGAGGATGCTGCGTTTCTGGCGATGCCCCTAGCTCCGCCGGGTTCAGCTCCACCCACGATTCGGCAGAACTCTGCAACAGGTGCTCGTCATCATAGTCTTTTTCAAGACACGAGGTCGCTATCGCCTCTTCATGAGGCCCGGTGACCATCCCACCCTTCGTGAAGGAGACCTCATTGTGGTTACCCAGCGGCGGCGTCTCACAGCCCGCGTACCTGTTGGCCGTCTCGCTCCGTGCGACAGTGGGACCGATGGCCTCTGTCGCGATATCCTGCCCGCTTAGAGCCAGTACGGACCACGAGCTAGAGTCCGAGCGGCAGTGATGCAGATCAGACATATCCACGCGTGCGAAGAGAGGCGAAGGTAATGCACCACTAGTGCTCTAGAGCGAGGAGGGGTGCAGTGCAGTAGAACCTACTGCAATTCAGGGGTGGGGAGAGAGGGCGAGAGCAGAGAAGGGGAGGGGTGTGGGTGTGTTCACAGGTAGCACAACGCGACGAGGAAAAGAACAGACGTCTGCCTAGACTGGCACAAGACGACGAAGACGGACGGGAGCGGCGCTGAGCGAGAAAGGCAGCAAGTGAGTGAGAAGAGAAGGTTAAAGGTCAGAAATCGCAGAGAGACATAACAACGAAGACTTGCCTGTACGCCTTGTTGTCGTCGTCAGAAAGAACTAGAGGGCGATTAGTAGAGCGCGTCGGAGGTGAATGAAACGTGTGAAGCCACCGTGGCTCAAAAGGGGGAAAAAGAGAGAAGGCAAGAACGAAGATGCAGAGAGGTTGGGAGAGAGGGGAGGTAGAAGTGGAGAATGCGGATGAGGAAAGAGAGAGAAGCGTATGACAGTTAAAGGTGGAGAACAAGAAACCGTGAGCACAGAATGACAGCACCATCAACAGCATCATGCGGCACTCGGCCACACGGGGATAGCACCACGCCCTGCACTTGTGTGCCAGAGGAGAGAAAATGTCGGTGTTGGGGGCAGCAACTCCAGTCGATTCTATCACGGCGTTCTTCCTGCTCAAATGAACGAAAAACTGAAAGTGAAGCTGCACACGTCTCCCACTCTCATAGCATGAAAGAGGTGGAGTGATACGCCGAGAGATGCGTGAGGGAAAGGACGCAACGCTTGAAAGCTCAAACGATACCGCCGCCGCCACCACCACCACCACTCCGCCCCACTTGTTACTCAGATGCCACAATAAAAACGCCAGTGAACGTGAGGAAAAAGAGGCCTCCCCTTTGATAACTGCACACTTTCGGGTATATCTGCGCGCCGTCTTTGGCGTAGTTCCCAACATCACTGCAGGCGTGTGTGTATCTTCGCACCACAGGGGGTGTACAATTTACGCCCGCTGCTCGCCATTTCCGCATCAGATCAGATTCGTCGTTTCCTCATCGGAGTGGTCGTCGGAGTCGAGCAGCGACGGAGGCGGCTTCAGCAGCCTCTTCAAGTTTTCCAACACCACTCGCGGCCGCAGCAGCGCCTTGAGGGAGTTTTGCTTCCGCATCGACTCCCGCCGTGTGGTGGAGGTCATCGTGAGGTAAATGTAGACGCACAACATTGCCCCCACCAACATCATGAGAACTCCGTCAAGGAGCAGCACAAACAGGGCAGCCAGCTGATAGCCGGGGTGCTCCTCCGGCGCGAAGCTCGGCCGGCCGCCTTGCTGGCTCGCGTGCAGCGTGGGCACCACCTGCAGACCCGTCTGGTCCTCCGTGTTCACGTTAGGGGTGAAGAGGCCGCAGAAGAAGTACCGCGTTAGCCAGACGACGCCAATCACTGTAGACGAGAAGCAGGAGAGCAGGTACAGCGTAAACCAGCGAAGATTACGCACTCCGACGCAGCCGCCGAGGATGTTACAGTGATGGTCGTGCTCAAGCACGCAGACACGGCATTCATAGCAATGCGCGCACCGCGGAGGACGGCGCAGCCGGCACTCTTTGCAGAAGACGAGCTGCGTGTTGCCTTCTAGCGGGTCTCTTTCGCCGCTCCGCAGACGCGGGTAGATGCCAGGGTCGATCGAGGTGGTCAAGAAGGATGACGTGAGAGTAGTCGCGAACACACCGAGGGTAAAAATGTACTCGCGCCAACCTACTTGGTGCCACACGAGCGCCATGTTCGCGATGATCAAGACGACGGTGATGCCCGTCGGGATGGCACCCATGAGCACGTCGGTGCTAAAGTAAAACTTGAAGCACACGAAGCGCAGCCGACGAAACTCGCCAAGTGCCTCTCTGGTGGAGTTTCGGCGGTGAATGTAGAGCTCGGGATCAACCACAGGGAAATGCAGCTCCTTCGGCTTTGGCTTTGGGGTCAGTTCTGGTGGAATCTGAATGGGGATGCCGCGCCCTGAGACACCGGAGGCGCTGCTGAGCGTGCCCTGTGTGTCGTACCGCTGATAATACGACGACACCATCGGCGCTGCAGCCATGAATGTGTTCATGGCTGCAGAATTCAGCGAGGGGAAAGGGTCAATGTAGAAAGAAAGCCGTTCAACAACAGCAACAAGTAAAAAAACGAGAAGAGGCCAGCAGTGTGTGTGCGGGCCTGTGTGGCTATTGTGCTCACATCTTTCTCTGTGCAACAGGGCTTTGCCTCCAGCGGGTGACCTCGGCAGGGCTGGTCAGCGCTGGTCAAAAGGTGCGACAATGAAGGAGAGACGTGAAAAGGAAACAGAAACATAGGAGTCAGGAGGGCGGTGTTGTGCGCAAAATGCGGTGCCCCGTAGTGAGATCTAATGAACTCCTGCGAGACGAAGAAAGTGAGTCCCGTGCCGGCGCAGCGACAAAGACGAAACGGCAGAAGCACAGAGCGAAAGACGAAGGGGGGAAGGAGGGAGACGGAATGGGGAGGAGGGGATGGTACTCGTCGGCCATTGACGGAGGCAGGGGGGAAAAAAAAAATAAAAAGGCACAGCTAAGCGAAATGGAGGTGATGGCCAGACGAGCTCAGCCAGGGGGGAAGAACGGAAACAGTGGTATTCATATTTGTATTTAGTCGTAATACCAGCTGAGTCACGCGACTCTATCGACTACCACAGACATGGGGAGCTGTAGGAGAGCACAAAAGGGGATCTCGGAGGCGGCTGCACAACACACATCGCGTCGCTGGGACCCTTACTGTCCTGCACTGCCAATGGTGAGGCGTGAGAGAAAAGGAAAAGGGTACGCTCACATACGAGCATTCGCACAGGAACACACTAACGCACATGGTTGTCATCGGACTCCTCTTCCCCACAGCGTTACGTGCCAGCGCCGTCATTGCTAGCATCGCCGTGAACTTCAGCTTTCCCTCCCGCGGCAGGAAGAACGGACTACTACACACCATCTTAGGGATGTTCGCGACCATCTGCATGACTCTCATGTGCTGGATAGCCAGCCTACGCTTGCGCAGCCGAATCCCGTTGTGCTGGGCCTCTTCCTATCCTGTTTGTAAGCGGTCAGCAGCACGCAGGCGACTGTACCGGTTGTGACGGCCATCATGAGGACTCCAATGAGTCCCACTATGAGTCAGGTGCAGCAGAATGCGCCGGTTGGCCCCGTTTGGAAAGTCTTCGATCGCCGTCGGTTTCCACGCGCTGGCCCCGTCTGGGGAGAGCAGCCGCTTCCAGTCTTTTGCCAGCGGGGTGCAGCGAAAGGGAAGAATCATGCGCACCCAGAAAAACAAGCCAGCACACACCCGTACAGTACTAGACAGGCGGTATAGCATGAACTAGCGCTGGCTACGCTTGCCGACGCAGAGGTCGAGCAGCGCGCGGTGGCGATGGTGCTCGGGAACACACACACACACACAAAAACATAGGAGTTCGACACGCGGGATGGGTGGAGCAGCTGACTACATCAGCAGTATCAATGCGTAGTTGTGGGACATGCAGACGACGAGGAAGACGGGCCACCTGACTCAGTGCTTTGGCCTTTCTCCTCTGTCTCAGGTAAAGCCCCCTCGCTAGCCTCTAGGATAGATGTCGGGGACTGACAGGCGAATCGCAGAAGAGGATGAATGGATACACAGCAGCAGCGTGTCAACGAGGAGGAAGTAGTTGCGCGACCGCACATCACGCGAGAGTACAACTTCGCACGTAGTTACCCCCAGTCGCCATCATGTACGCCTAAAGTCATACCTACCAGTCGGGCGCGACTACGAAGCGGCCGCAGAGACACGGGTGAAGGTTGCCAACGACACGCATTGGCACCGCTCAGCGCAGGAGAAACGCGCCCTCCGTCTCGACGCTGCAGAGGTGAAAGACGTGACAACAGCAGAGAAAAAAAAGACGGCGGGAACCAAAGACAGTGGCTGTGCGGCCAGCGTCAACGCACACCACCGACGCCATCGCTGTAATGCGCTCGCGCACATGCAGCACCGGAGCCGTCTATCAGAGAGCAAAAAAAAGTACGGTAGAGAAATCAGAGAAGTAGTCACGCGCGCATTGGATATGGATGGAGAAGTTGTAGAGGAAGAGAGCCCCTGGGTGCCATCTCCCTCTACGTGTATTGGTCAGCTTTGTGCTTTGCTTGCGTGCCCAACAGCACGACGGAGTGGTTGGGCGGTACAGACAGCGAATGCGCAGTGCGGCAGCGTTCTTGCCTCGCTAGCACCTGTGCGTTCATTGAGAATGCGGTGAGTATCAGGTCAAGACGCCACTGCTGCCCTCAGAAACGCACTGACCCCCCCTCCTAGCCGCATGTGCAGGCATGATTCAGGTGATCAGACATATCGCATCACTTGTCTACACATCAGCGTGGCAGGGAGGCGGCGAAAGGCTTCTTCTTTTGCTTGGATGTTTCTTCCCGATAAGGGCTCTCTCTAGGCATCTAGACGTGCTGTGCATCACCGTGGCTCCTCGCCCCTCATCATCGTCAGCACATCTAAACCGCAACAACACACACGGACAGAGGCACACACACACACAAAAAGATACACCAACTGACCTCATAAGCTCCACGCTAGGCTGCTGTGCACGGTCGCCCGCATCTGCATGGCGCGGAGAAAAAAAGAATTCTGGAGAAGGGGGCTCGGTGTGCGTGCGCATTGGTGTGTGGGTATGTGTGTGCTGAAGCATACAGCGGCGAGCACAACAACAACGGATGAAAGCAAGAAAAAGGAAAGAAGCGTTTTCGACGCAAACAGGAGCAAAGGTGGTCGAAGAGACACGTGAACACACATGCACGCGCGCAGATGCACAAACACTAACACACGTACACACACAACACAAACGACGAGACTCTCGACGACAGAGAAAGAGAGAAATGGGCTCAGACACACACAACAGCCCACTGAAAGAGCCACACGTCCCTCTCACTGTTGTCGCGCTTTTCCACTTCCGCCCCATACCATCCACTGAACACACACTTAACCCCGCCCCCCCCCTCCCACACAAGAAAAAACTCTATGTGGTGTGTGGGAAGGAGAGTGAAAGAGAGAATGAAGAAGGACAGCGAATGAGCACGCGCCAGTCGTCGGTGCTCGCGTGCGCGGAGACGAATCACACGTGCATGGGCACAGTGTAGCAAGGAGAAGAATGAAAAAGTACTTGAGCAGCTCGCAGCGATGCTCCTCTCTACATGCCACCCTGAGCATATGCCTCACCGCGGGAAGCGTTGTACTTGGCGACGGCCTTGGTTCCCTCGCTCATGGCATGCTTCGCCAGCTCCGGCGGCAGCAGCAGACGGGCCGAAGTCTGGATTTCGCGAGCCGTCAGCGTCTTCACCTTGTTGATCTTGGCGACGAAGACGGCCTCGGTCTGAATGCGGTTGAACATATCCTCAATAAAGGAAGAAAGCACGCGCACGGCAGCCTTGCTCAGCGTGCCGCGCTTGAAGAAGCGGCGCAAAGCGCGGTGTATGTACAGGTCCCAGTGCTGGTTGCGCTTCTGATTGTGGCGGCGCTTGCGATCACTGGCCGACTTGGGTGCCTTACCCGCCGAACGCTTGCCCTTACCCTTACCCCCGAGCGGGATCGGGCGCTTTCCACCCTTGGTTGGAGGCATGCTGAGTAGGGGGAGGGAAGAATAGAAAGGAGTGTGGGGTGTGGCTGTGTTTAAAGCGGCAGCCAAAAAAAAAAAAAACGAAATAAAAGACGACAAGGAGGGGCAGAGGCGGCACCAAGGGGGCGGGCTCTTCGGCACTGATCGAGCCACACCGTGTGAGTCCAGTGGCACGACGTGTAGAGCAGGCAAAAATGGAGAGAGGGGAAGACGGCGTTGGCAATTGGAGAACGACGCGGTGGCAGAAGGCAAACGATAGCGAAGACAGGAGCAGGGACAGAAAAAAACGCACAGAGGACCGAGGGGTTGAATGGCAGCGGGTGGCTTATGGAAGCGGGGAAGGGCATGAAGGAAGTGACACTGATACACCTACAACTCCATAAAAAGTAGGCGCACTCACATTTTGCTGCGAGTCTCGCGAGTCGCAGGTGTGCAGCGGTGCTCGAAGTGCACTACACTCTCCAGCGACGGTGCCATCCGCGCCTGCGCACTGCTCGCAGGACAGCACACGCGCCTTGGTTACTAGAAAGAGAGAATGGAGTATCGCTAGGGACAAGTGACCAGGATGCAGCTGCACGGCACAATACCCCATGATACCGCAGTGCCGACTACTTAGCTTCATGCAAAGATGCTGTACCCACAACCCTGGAGAGGGCCGAAAAACGACGACAACAACGCAGACGCAGACATGAACAACACTGCTGGGGTGAAAGGGAGGAGGTTGGGGTTGAGAACAAAACGCGAAGCAGAAATGGTGGACGCAGATGCGAGAAAGGAGTCCAGCACAGGTTGTCCCCCCAGACACTTCCACAAAACACAGTCACGCCTCCGTGGCAGAGCAGCTTTTGATGAGAACTACCCCTACCTCCCCCCTCCAACGACAAGAAGCACAACGCCGCTGCACGCCTCGCCTCTTTAAAGCAAAGCAATGATTCAAAGGGTCAAATGAGACGGCGAAGGTGGCGCAACCAGGCTGCGGTGTCGCTGCGTTGAGGCAGATCATGAGCCCACACATCGGCCCTACAGCGGCGCAGAGTGTCGTGGCTCACACAACGCCCCTCGCCCCCTCCCTTTCGGCGTCGCGAAGTAGAAGTCACAAAACGTGAGACTTCTCTGTGCGCTTGAGAGAGGAGTGCGCGTCAGAGACTTTACAATCGTCTTGAAGACGCTCGTTGCACAGCACAGCAGCGACCTAGTTGTTGGCGGTGGAAGTGGTCGCGTTGGAGGAGAGTCGTTGCGTATGCAGATGTTGGCGTTGTGGAGACTCCGCCCACTTGTCGGCGATGGACAAGATCACCTCGCGCAGGTACACGTACTCATCGGGGGTGTTGTAAACAAAAGCGCTGATGCGCAGGTAGTAGCGCCCCTCAATTCGCTTTACTGGCACCTCCACTCGGGCGAGGTCGTGGAGGCTGTCTTGGATGTATTTTGCAGTGATGAGACTGTCCTGCAGCTTTTCAGGGAGCTCCACCAGCGACATGAAGGGGGAGTGGCGAGCCACCTTGCGTGAGTGAAAGGCGAGGGTGAGCATGTCTGCGGCCGATGACAAGAGATGAGAGCAGTAGTCACGCACCCGGCTGTGTCCCTGCTTCTCCCAAAAGTCTACAAGCGCTGGAATTGATAGGTAGGCGCCGTAGTCACGTGTGCCATCCCAGATGAACTCCGAAAGGAGGCCCTCTCCAGCTCCATGCGAGAGCACCACGCTATGCATCTTCTCCATATCATCCGGGCGTACCCAGAAGAAGCCCGCTGACTTGGGCGAGGAGAACCACTTGTGCAAGTTGCCCACATACACGGTGGGCTGTGACTCAGGCGGCAGCGCGTTGAAGTCCAGCTCGACCTGGAGCGGTGCGTGAGCACCGTCAACAATGATCTTGCGCACACCGCGTTGCCTCAGCGCGGGTATGATGTGCGTGAAGATGGGGAAGCAGAGTGCACTTGTCGACGTTACGTGGTCCAGAACCACAGTTGTGCAGTTGGCAGGTAGCTGACGACAGATCTCTGCTGTCAGAGCGGTGTTGTCGCCCATTACGGCCGCATCATGCAGGAACCTGGTCAGCCCAACTTCATGCAAGGAGGCGCCGACTTCCTCACAGCGAAACCACATCATCTTGTACACTGCTAAGTACACTGTGTCGAAAAAGGCGACCACGTCCGCCTTATCAATCATGCGCATGGCAGAGTTGAGAGCGAAGGTGGCATTTTGCAGCAGCATCACCTGGCGCGGATCCGCATGCAGGAAGCGGCTCAGCTCGCGGATGCTGTGCACAATCAGCGGGAGCAGCTCCCGATCCATAAATTGTACCACCTCCGCCTCCATGTGCTCCTCGTAGAGTCGCTTGATCAGCATCGCACCGACCAGGGCGCTGCCAAATGCTCCGTGGTTGATGAACACCACATCAGGGGTGATGGTGAAGTGCTCGGAGCGGAAAGCACTGCCCAACTCGCAGGGTGCAACTGTTTGGTTAGCCATCGCACATATATGATGCTTTGCAGAGGGTCCCCAAGCACCGACCAACGGAAGAGAGAAGCGACTTGCAGCAGTGCACAGCTCGCTATTCTTATTCGTCACATCGCTCAGGTCTTTGTAGCCGGCCCTCGAGTACTCGCCGTTCGCGGTCACCATCTCGACTTGCTTGGGAATGGGCTCGACCAAGGAAACTGCATCGCCACAGGACTTCGCTTCGTTGCGGCTTCGCTTTCGGCTGGAACTTACGCCGAGAAACCTTGAGTGGGCCGTGTCTTCCGGAGGCGTCCTCACAAGACGGGCAATCTCCGACATGGAGAGAATGCGTTTCGCGAATGTTGGGAAATGCGCAGGGCGCCTGTATGTTGCCTCGTCTACCGCCATGAGGTCCTCCACATTTTTGGAATGAAAGGACCCGAAGCCCTCGAAGGGCGACACATCCGCAGCAAGTGTATGCCCCTTGCTCGTCGTGAGCAGCGCCTGCAAGTTCGGTGGCAGCCGAATGGAGTCCCACCGCACGGGGGAACAGCTTTGCTCGCTACTTGGGACCCGCGCAAACGACATGTTCCCTCTTGAACGGCAAAGGGGAGGGGCAGACCACAGGGGAGGGGGCGGAGCTCCTGCACGTCGTATTCTGTTGTATGTGGGAAGGGGGAGGAGGGGGGGGCGTTCAATTGCTGATGCGCTCAAAGGCCATTTTTGAGGGAATACCGGCGCCCCTCTTCTTTTTCTACCGGTCACTCGTGTCTGCCCAGCACGGATGAAAAGGGTGGCTGTGCTCTGCCGGGTAGTGAGCCTGAAAGCGGAGCTTTAGAAGCAAAAGTGTCCTCAGCTAGCGACCACCTCCTGCAGGTCTGTCCACCACTCCAAGAGCGAAGTTACAACGTTAGGGGTAGGCAGCAGAGGGAATCAAAAGGTCCACAACCCATCGCATCTACGAACGGTGCCACATGCGCCCATATACCACGAGCGAGCACAGAGAAATCCAAGAGACAGGGAACGCTAAAAATGTGTTTCTTTCGTTTTGCTCAGCATTTCATACCGCCACAAACAAGTCAGTAACCATACGCATACAGCCACACGTCACTTGCCTCGGTTGCAACATGGCTATGTCAGCGAACAGGGGCCCACCACCAGCGTCTGACGTCGTTGAGCCCATTGCAATTCCACTGCATGCAGCGCAGGCCGGACCCAGGATGACGAGCACCATCACCGCAGCGCAGCAAAGCAGCGCGTGTGATCCGCATATTCGCTGAGTAGCCCACACGATGCGTAGTGAGCTTGCCCAAGCGTGATCATGGCCGCCAGACCCGTCCGCTGGCACCTAGAGTCCGCACCGCCGTGCTCGAGGTCGAGCTGCAGGCTGCCAGGCCTCCTCACGCCGAGTGAGGGCACTAGACCCGAAACGCCACGCACTGCGGTGCGCCCCGTCATGATGAGGGGGGCAGTTCTCGCTACAACCAAAGAAATGGGGATGAGTTAAACAAAAGTGCTGACGATCAAAAAGTAGGCTGGGCAGGGAGCAGGGGGTGGAGAGAGGGCTAAGAAAAGATGCGAAGACAGGCGCACTCATGCGCAGAAAGAAAAATATAAAACGGCATATGCTCTTAGTCAGGCAGCGAGGAGGACATCCGCACACGACACAAGAGAAGATCAGCCGCAGCAAACTGAACGGCGAAAAACGACCATACCAGTCGCTGCATCGATACTGGTGGAAATGCTCGCCGCATAGCGCGCTAGAATCGAAAAAGGGGGAGTAGAAACAGAGAAGCGGCGAAGCGGGAGATATGGTGAAAGCTGAGCAAGGGTGAACACAAGGCTGTGGAAGCGCAGAGCGGTGGATAAACAAGTCGTCCAAGAGAAAGGAATAGAGGTGAAGAAAAAAAAAGATGAAAAATGGCAGCACTATAGCCACTCTGCACAAGTGCATAGAACGCCTATCCTTACGGAAGCTACGCGCGGAACTGACTAGCAAAGACACACATAAAGAATCACCAAAAGCAAAGCCGCCCCAGCTGTTCCCTTATTCTGCCACTCTCAGCATAGATTGTGCGCCTCCTCCCTTGCTCACTGGCACGCTGCTACTACGCCCCACTGCATCATCTCTCCAGGAGTGATACCTCTCTCCCGTATCAAAGGAGCTCACAGCGACTCTATCGTGTTCAATCTGACAGCTCGCGCCACATAGATCAATCCAGCAAGCGGAGGGGAAAGCGATACTGAGAAGAGAAGGATAAGTTCGTGAATGGGCTATACCAAGCGCTCCAGAGGGCACCGTGAGAGGGAGGCGTAAACGCGCCTAGGCGTGCATCTCCATTACAAGGCAGTGCTCCGGCACCGACTGGCACACAAGAGAAAGAGCGAGAGGATTACCAACAAAAAGACATAACGACCTCGGCGAGTTCTCCTCTCCTCTACAGTCCGTCGGGCGTACGAGAAAAAAAAATTTGTATGCGACAAGCCGGGGGGGGAAGCAATTTTGATCACAAAACTGCGGCCTGCCGTACAAGGGCGAATTCTTCTCGGCACTGCGTGTGCGTACTTCTGGCGGCGCTGCCGTGCGCCAAGAAAAAAGGGGGACAGGGGAGAAGAAACAGCACAGAGAAAGGCGAGAGGGATGTGAACTGAGGGGCTGAGGAGTCGTCTCAAGGCTGCTTTTTGCTTCTTTTATGTGCGGCATTTTTGCTCATCCGCATCTTCCCTACTTTGTCTTCACCCATTACTCGGCAACTTTCCGCTAATCGCATGTAGGGAGCGCACGTCGAAGGAAAGCTGAAGGAGAGATTACGTCTCTGCTGATGCACAGCACCGACAAGAAGAAACACAAAACTGCGCAGCTTTTCTTGTTTACGTGGTTTACATCCACCGCCTTCACACGCAGCAGCGCACACGGCATGAGAGGAACAAAACCCCTATCGAGATGCAGTCTCAAAGCAACAACAAAAAGGAGCCACGTCATCAGCGATGGATGCACTCATCAGAATTAGGGAAAAAGAGTCTAGGAGAAGAGCACAAGCAGCGCCAGTGAGGCAGAGCAGGAATCGCAGGAGGTGCAGCATACGCCACAGGAACGATGCGAGAGACAGATCGAAGAATAGGAGAGAGGGGAGTGCGTGATGAAGGTCATCGCGCCACGGGGTAAGAAGGAAAGGTGAAGAGCTAAAAAGAGCGTGATGTGCAGTGCTGGCGCTCCTGCTAGTCACCTCCGCTCCTCTGTACTCCTCCCTATGTAAGGGGGCAGATGGGGCCGTGTCTTCGCTGCCCTCGCGGGTCTCACCACGTCGTCACGATATTTAGCCGGGGCCAAACCCCCTCCACCCCCGCCGCCGCACGCCTCTGCGTGTGGGCGTATGAGCTGCTCATGCTGTATCGCGTCCAGTGTGGTGTGCGTTGCACGTTGTCGGTGCTCTCAGCGCCGGTTGGGGCAAGTAAACTGAGGGAAGATCCCCCTGGGTTCTTCGCGGAGGGGTAGCTTCCCATCACGACGACGGCGGAACAGAAAAGGGCCCAGCACCAGCCTAGAAGCCCTACGCAGCGGCTCCTCCTCCATGGTTGCGCATGAAGTCAGCGATCCCGCGCTGAGCCCTGCAGACAAGACAAAAGCTGAGAGAAGTCTGCCACCCGCCAGACCGCGTTTCCACCAGCGGGGACGGCCTTTCAAGTGCCTGCCCGCATAGCAGAGACTTCTCAGACCCGAGTAAAGGCAGTACCGAGTCGTCGGCGACTCGGAGCGTGGCACCTCGAGTGGTGCCTGCAGTCGTCGGTGAGGCTGCGCGGCAGAAGATCCACCGGGCTTCGCTGAACTGCAATGTAAAAGAGCGCCACCTCTACCCCGCCCCCTTCTGGAGAAGTAGAGGCTTCTTGTGTGCGCGCGCGGCCAGTTAAGCCAGTGGCCTCTTCCGACTCCGCCGAAGCCGTGGTGCGTCCCCTGTGCTGCCACGATTGCAGGCTGACCCGTGGCCGGTGCGATGCGCAGTGTCCGGTCTCTGGCGCCCACCAGCTCCTCTGACAGCAGGGCCTGCAGACACAGCATCGCCGCTAGGGGCTCTGCGTGTGCCGAGTGCTTCGCTGTGAGGTACCCATAGTTTGTCAGCGGGTCCGCAGCCCGCCCTTGCGGCTGACCTCCGCCGCTCCCCGCACCTCTGTTTGAGTTGCCGCGGTACGCAGGGCATCGTCCTGTTTCCCCTTTCTGGTCGTCTGCAGAGTTGTGGTGCGGAAGAGCTCCGTCGTGTGGTGTTTGAGGTCGTCCTCCGCGGAAGCCGTGCTGCTTGTCATGTTCGGTGCTGCCTCCTCGAGCAGTTGACCATTCAGCTGGGTCAAGCTGCCTTGTCGAAAAAAGGCGGGTATTCCACTTGCGCGATGCCTGCGCCGTACTCTTCCGCACGCTCGCCGTATAGACGCTTCGCCCAAGACCAGCTATGGTAGAGAGGCGGCTAAGAGGCTGGGACGCCCACTGTCATGGCACCGAGTTCCGCCACAGGTTCCTCGACATCATCCAAGAAGACGGTGTACGTCGCGATCACCGTCCCCACTGGGGGTGAGCGAGTGGAACTTCGCACGGTTAATGGAACCTCCCCGGAGTCGCTCTTTCGCCTTGTCCTTTTCCACCTCGCCAAGGAGTGGCACCCCTCATCCGTTCCGCCCTCCACTGAGCGCACCCTGCTGTCTGTCTCACCCTGGGGCAAAGTCGCGTATTCTCCTGTTGCCGTGCAGATGGCCTTCTCGGTGTTTGTCAAAGTTGACTGCACCTTCTCGTGGAACGTCATGGCGTTGATCACACGTCCCTGCTCTTGAGGGGTTGCGGGGTTCGAATGTACCACATCACGGGTTCTTTGGCCTTCGTCTGAACGCTTATCGGTGTAGCTGTGCTCCACTGTGAAGTGCTTTGAACAAGGAGCGTTATAGATGTGTGTTTGAATACTCTTTCCTTGGAAGGGGCGACGGGGCTCTACCACTGCGCCAGGCACTTATTGTGTGCGCTATGAAATAGATTAAGGAAAAGATGGAGGGGGAAAGATCCAGTCCCATGTATTTGCTCTTGTATGGCCTCGGGCACAATCGTGCCTCACTTTAGGCCCAGCATTGCCCTCTTGCTTGATGCGAACGTAATCACTCGTGATCTCCTGTCCGATCCTCGCTCAAAATCTACTTACAGGCCTAGAGACACGCTCTAGTTTCACAGTTGCGCTTTACAGACCTTAGCGCACGCCCATAGTTGCGAAGGTGCACCTATGCACGCCGATAGAGAGACCAGCAAACAAGCATCTGAGAGATTTAAAAATAAAAATAAACACACACTCACTCCCTCACGCTCCTATGAACTTTTCTGGTTTCTAATGTGGCAGCGCTTTGGGATTGGAGCGGGTGAGGGGGAGGGGAGGGGGGGGGGGGGGGCGTGGAGTCGAACAAAGAGAATGCGCCGTTGCAGACCTCACAGAGAAAAAGAAGGATAGAGCGAGCGCGAGATGCGCAGTCAAGGATAACCCTCACGGCACAAGCAACTAAGCTAAAGAGAAAAAAAGAACGGCAAACTCCTCTGGAGTATAGAGAGAGCCCCCCCCCCTCCCTCACAGTGTAAAAGCTTACAAATCACTACGTGGAACGCAAATCAGCACCAGGCGCAACGGCACTGTTTTTCTCTGCTCCTGTACTGTTCGTTTGGAGGTCCACATCGCCTTCGTTCCCACAACTCCACTTTGCGTATTCATCAGGCGAATTTTTTGTGTCCACTTTTTTGGGTTCGGCGTGCGAACTTCTACAAAGTAGGAGGTGGTGTAAACGAGAGCACAGCGCTTAGGATAAAAAGCAAGAGAGGCAAGCACAGGAAGTAGGACAGTAGGAACGAAGAAGTCAATGCGCGCGTATAGGTCGGTGATGGCACAAAACAAAGACGAAAGAGAGAGGGGAAGGAAGGGGAGAGGGGAAACGAGCAAGTACAGATGAGGATTAGGGGACACACTTCCGTGAGTCCCACATCAAATGAGTTCCCTCGCTTCGCACTCAGCCATTTGTGTTGTGATCTTTTTTTTTCGGTCGTTTTGCCAAGAAAATAAAATCGTCGTCTGCTCTCACCTTTGGTGAGCTCCTTTTACGGAGGGGGGGGGGCACGGATTGGCTCACCGCCCATCCGTCTTCGTCGGTACCCTTCTATGGGGGCATCTTCTCGTCGTGGACTCGTCTGGTTTCCCCCAACTCTTTGCGTATTTACTTTTGACGTCAGCAGCAAAAGCCCCAGCGTCCCAAGGCAACGGTGGATCTGAGTCACCGACGTTTCGGGACCTACGCATGTTGCGCCACCCTCATATACAATCGCCCATTCCCACTTGCTCAGGGGAATTATCGGCTCTTTCCCCTCTTTCCCTTAGGGGATTGCAGACACTTGACAGAATTGGCGGCTTTGCAAACGCTTTCGCGTCCCTTCGAGCGTTTATAAGCGTTGGGAGCGACAAGTCTGAGGGGTGAAGGGTTGGGGAGGGGGGGGGGGGCAAAGACGAAAAGTAAATCACCCTTTCCGGCCACAATTATTCAAAAATGAAAGCTCTTGACTGGATGTCTGTGTGTGTGTATGTGCGTGCGTTGGGTGTCGCCCCGTCCTGTGCCCGAAATGTACCTCCATCACTCCGCCGCCCCTCTTCTCGACATTTTGCAGACTGGCCCTTCGCCTCGGGATTTCGTTGCTTCGAAATCGGCTGAGTTGCAAGAGGCGAGCAAATACAGCCATAAAAACGCACCTTCACGCCTTCGCACATCGTGACGATGCGCGAGCGCAGTAAGGCGTCTTCGCCTACTCACTCAAAAAACTCATCACACTGCACCCTATACCGATGTGCGTTGTGCGCGCACCCTGGAGATCCACACAACAGAGTCCAACCGAACCATCGTTGCGAACATAAAAAACGCGCGCGTGTCCGAAGAGAAAGAAGCACACACTGACATCTAAACGAAAAAAAAAAAACGAATAGAGTGCCTGTCTGTAGCACTGTCACGCACGCACGAGCACGAAGCAACGAAGCAACGAAGCAACAATGGCATGTGTCACTCTCCAAGCCCACTCCAAGAAAAGCAAAACTGCGGAGAGGGGAGAGAGTGGGAGTTACGTGGAGATGGGAGAGTCGGCCACACAGAGGGAGAGAAAGAGGAAAATGAGAAGTAGAGCACACACAAGAAGAGAGAAAAAACCAAAGAAAGCAAGAGCTATGCCTCGAGGTGGAAAAGGGCGCTCCACGCACAAAGACTATCGCCAACAGCAAAGGAAACGCGAACGACAACGGGCAGGAATGAACAGAGAAGCAAATACAAAAAAAAATTCGGCGTATTTTGGTGGTGGGGCGGACGTGGAGAGACATAGCGGCAAGGAAGGGGAAAAAAAGAAAAGGAAGGGCAAGTTTTGGGCGAAAAATGTCTCGTAGACCACAGATAACAGCTAATGACTAAAGAAACAGACAGCCACCAATCGCAAGATTATGTTTCAGCTCGACTCAGTAAGAAACGCCTTTATTTGTAGGACCACATACACCCTTACCCTTTTCACCAGCCACACAAGGTCACCATTGCTACACACATACATGCACACACACACACACACACACACACACACCCACACACGCATGCACATGGAACACACATTGTGGCATCACCCGTCACACCTAATTCACAAGAGAGAGAAGGCAGAGAGTTGAGATACGTCGCCACAATACTGCAGTGCAGTAGCATAGCAGCTGTAAAAAGAGGGGAAAGGAGGAGACATGGGGACCGGCACCGGGAGTCGTATCTGCCCCCATTCCGGCCCAAACATGAGCTTTAAGAGAACAAACGAAATCAGGAAGAGACAAAAAAAAGAGGCAATTGTCACCAGCACAGCACAACTGCACTAAAGAAAAGAAAAAAATGAACGCCGTGATGCACAGCAACCGTCACGGAGCGCTGGTAGGAGAATAAAACTCTGCGCGCTGATGGACCGAAGCGAGGGGGAGTTTGCACAGCCCATGCTCCACAAAACAGGAGAAATAGAGTAGATGAAAAACAAAACCACCGTACCCATCTGGAGATATAGTGGAAAGGAGGAAAAGGGACACAACAGCGTTTCAGCAGTGATTCAGGCATCACCACGACAAAGCCTTGCGATGACCGACAGTGGCAGACCGCCACGCTCTCCTTAGCGAACGGGGAAGTGAGTAATTGAAAGCGCGAGGTTGCCGGGCACGTTGCTCAGAATCGCATTAGTGTGTCCTGCGTGGCTGCTCCAGTTAGTGCCCCCGTTTGGCGCATGATGGCAAATCCCTCTACACTAGACGCAACTGATCCCTGCCAGCATAGGCAGATCATGAGCGCCTTGATGCCCCTGCTGTGGTAGGGCTTCCACGTCACCACAGCTGTTTGACATACTTTTCCTCCTCCAGTGACACAGGCGGCATCGAAAGGGAAAGTGAGTAGAGGCTCCTGCGGTCTCGATGCATGTTATTGCATCCAACCTGGCTAGGGTGGCACGACGGCAAGCGCATAGGGTATCCCACAGAGTACTCGCCCGAAGCGGCCACTGCCTGTGCGTACGCGGGAGAACTGGGTTCTCCGGGAGCGTGCGAGGAGGGGTCTGCGCGGAAGGAGTCGCCCCCAGGAGCGCGGAGCAGCGACGCGCAGGGCATGACGTGATTGATGCAACGGCCCAAAGTGGTCGCTCTGGAGCCTGCAGCTCTCATGTCAAGTTTCATCGAGTTAATATTCGGAAAAGAGATGTTCGTCATGAGGGAGGCAGGTGGGGGTGGGAAAGCTGGCGCACCCACCACGGTAGCGCAGGGCGCTGAAAACGACGCTGAAAACTGCACCTGGTCCTTGGCAAGCTCCAGTCGCTTTTGCATCCGAGTCGACGCGATAGTGGCGCGCCGACTCGAGATGAAAATGCTCGACGCTAACGAATGCGACACAAAAGCCATCCCCTGCACAACCAGCTGACACTTCTCTAGTAATCGAAGCTCGTCGTTATGAACTGGGCCAGCTATCGACGCTGGTGGCACCGATGCCTGCAAGTTGGGGGACAGGGATTTGGGGGAGACGACAAAGAAGCTGCGGTTTGAGTTCTCCACCAGCACAGATCCGCTAGCAGGTGAGACGGCACCGGCCAAGGTCGCGGTGTGCGGGGACATCAGGAGCGGAGACCCACCTACAGTCATCCCATTCGGAAAGAGCTGGCAAAGAGGCTGTAGAGGAGGGACAGTGACGCGAGGCGCGGTGAGATGCTGCCTATGACGCCGGGCCGCCTGACCACCACTCGGAGGCGCGGGCGCATTAGGCTGCTCGGGGTACACGGCAGAGAACGGCACCTTTGACATGGGAGCCTCGTCAAGAGAAGGAGCCAGGGCGACATGGGTGGACTGCTGAGACATTGTGGGCGTCAGTTGGGCGCAACGTCGGCCCCCGCAACCCACCATGTCCGCCAACTCCCCAAACTTCACATTCTCCTCAAACCCCAATATAAAGCCGCTGCTGCACCATGGGTACACGGAAGCGATGCACGTGACAGCCTTGTTCGCAATGCTGGGCAAGTCGCCCTTTCGATCTCGTGTACGCAGCAGAGTTCGGCGATACTCTTTCTTGATCCGCTGCAGCGAATCTTTGAGCCCTGCCGCACGGGTGGCATATTCAGCTGCCGAAATGGCGCCGGAGTGGAACTCCTGCTTCAGGTTTTGGCTGCTGCATCGGAATGCCTCTTGCATGAGGATGATAAGGCGGTTCTCGCACCAGCCCTCATGCTTCAAGTAAGCTGTCTCCTCCTCCTGCCACTCCCGCACCTGACTTTCATCAACCGACTTGCGGAACTCGGCGTTGCACATGGCTTGTGGCACCTGGGGCTCCTCCTCGGAGGAGAAGGGTCCGTCAAGCGGGGTGCACACCTGCCGATCCTCATCAGTAATGGGCATACATGAGTCGATGGTACCGCACTCGCTGGCAGTGATGGTAGCAGCATCTTGTGTCTCACTCCGGCTTCGGAATAAGTTTGCGTTTGATGAGGATTCGCTTGTCGCGGTGGACAGTCCGTAGCAGTCCTCAAGAGCCGCCTCCCGCAGCCAATTTGTCGGGCTCTCAGGTAAGCACTTCGCTGAGCGCACCGCCTCTGTACTGTCAATCTTATCGCCAATCATCGTGAGGATGTCAACAGTGGGCACTTCGCCTACCCCAGTCAACAGTAGAGGAGAACGAAACCGCGCGCACGCACGCCGTTAAGCTCACAATTGTTGAGCACACCTCTGATTGCCTACTAGTATGGCTTACAACGCATCCAACACTCTGCAGGCTCGACTGAACAGTCCGAGATAGTGAGAAAAAATAAGAGCTCCTCGATGACGATCGCTCCAAATCGCTGGCTCACGGCGTAGCAGCACGAACGTGGGCCACAAACCACTGTTGAGGAAAGGGGGTAGGGTACTAACGAAGCACTGATATAAGAGGTGACCACACGAAGACTGCGTTGACGATGTGACGCTCTATAGAAAGCAGGGGAAGACCAAAACCTGGGGACTCAAACTACAGCGAAAAAGACACCTACACGACTCACACTGAAATCTCTGGTTCACGCAACGTACATAGAGCGACAGGATGCACTCTGTTTAGCTTCTTGAACCAGGTATGCTCAGCTGCTGTAGTGTCCTCCAAAAGGCATCAGTAAAAAGGGAGGAAGACAGCTGCAATGCCAAAGGTCACCGCGTCCCTGTCGTTCTTCTGGTCTCAGCTGATTGGGGGAGGTTAGGCGCGACGCATCACAACGCACAGGAAGACGTATGTGTGTGTGTGGGGGGGGGGGGGGTAGAAGCTGTCGGTGATACCCTTCGAATAGAAAAAGATGCAACGAAGAGAAATTGGAATAGGCTCGCCCACCACACGCGCACAATGCAACACAGGGCGGCAGCAGGAAAGTAGCAAAGAAAAGAGGAGAAGAGAAGTAAAACAGGCAAGCACGTGCACAGATGGGAGACACGCAGAAACGCAGACAGACAAAGGGGGTGCACACACACACACACCAGCGCACCGACAGATTCGCACAGAACACTAATGAAGAAACAGGAACCAAGCAACCTAAAATATAAGCACTGGGAGCCACCAACACCAAACAATCATAGAGCGGCACCAAACGGTACACGTCAAGCGAAGAAAAGAAAACAACACGAAGAGAGAAAACGTACGGGGACGCACATGCAACGAAACTACGCCGCACAACCGCCACAAAGTCAAGCAAGAAAAAAGAAATAGAGAAGAGACAAGGAAAGAGAGAGAGAGAGGGGGGGGGGCAGCGACACGTAGGGGGAAAAGAGGATGAGAAAAGCGGCAAACCTGAAACCACTGCTACCACGCGACACTATTAGCGGATAGTAAAAAGGCGAGAGGTGCGAGAAGCGAAACGAAGATGTAAATTCGCCAGAGACTGTGAATGGTAAAGAGCACGAGGCGTCATGTCAGCGAAGCGAGAGTACGGGAGAAGCATGAGAAGAGGCAAGAGATGACAGCAAAAGCGTAGGATGAAGTGAGGGTAAAGATGGCATCGGGGTATACAGCAGAGAGTGTATACGATGGCCGTGACATAGCATCTCGGTCGTAGTTTTCGAAAAACGCCTGCCGAGTGGCGGCGCGCGCGTGTCGTCCCAGCAGACACAGGCAGATCGGTAGTCTGTTTCGGATGTACGCTGCCTCTCCCTCTCACTCGCGCCTCAGCTCGCTATTACGCAAGCACAGAGAGAAAGCACGCATGCGTATGAGCACAGTCGTACGAGTGAGAGGACGAAAAGTGGTGATTTGAGGAACGAGTGCGATGCAGTTGCACTACGTATAAAAGCTCCCGGTAGCACAACGATGGCGACAGATCATCGGTCTCTGTCTTTTCACAAGCTCACCACGAATGCTACCTGTATTAGAGTCACGCAGAAACACGGACACACAAATGAATGGGTGCACATGCGCGCGCAGGCAAGGGACGAAATAGAACAGAGGGAGAGGGAAAGGTGCATGCGAGAAGCAAACCAACTCAAACATCGATAATAACAGCAACAGAAAGGACAGGCGGAGCTTGCAAAGCCAGCATGGGGAAATGAGAGAGAAACACAGCCTTCTGCCATGTGGCAGCTACATGTGAGGCACGTCCACATCAGTTTCCATAATAACACCTTAGAAACACACCCATACACTCTTCCGCAGCAATTACCCCTTTTCCGAGTAGGTAGCAGAACGAACGAAGTACTGAAGGCTAAAGGAGGTCACTCTTCTGCATGTGGGAAAGGAGGCCGCACCACGGCACGTGGAGGCAGCACGAAAGGACCGTGGATGCACGGTGTTGACCAATGTACGCCAGAATAAAGAGCGGCGTGTACACGCCCCACGAAACGAGAAGCGGATACGGCATCACATCATAAAGGATGTGACGCTCCACGCTGGCGAGGTCGTGTCGTCGATGTGCACCAAAGCTGTGTTCTCTCATAAAGCTCGGGTCGCTTAGCCCTCCGCGCCCTGCGGTCATCGCGTTAAAGTAGGACCAAAGGATGAGAGGCGTCACCAACAGCTGCTGGAGCCCAAGTGCCAATAGACACGGTGTTATGTGCCGTGTTAATGGGCCAAAGATACGGGGGATGAGGTGCTCGTAATGCCCGATAACGCCACCAGCCAGGAGTCCGAAGAGTCCATTATGTCCGAGGCGCTCCTTGTCCAGCATCCCCAACATCTGCGCCCCAGTCGGACGCGACTCCTCACGCTTCTCACCACGGGCACGCCGTGCCGCCGCTTCCCTGTGAGCATCGTAGAACTGCGCGAAGAAATCCCCTGCCGTCCAAACGAAGCCGTAAAAGACGACCCGCCGCACACAGAAGTGCATGTGATGCGGTGCGCACGTGCGCTCCGTTGAGTATCGCTGTCGGCAGTCTGAGGAGGAGGAGGAGGATGGGGAAGTACGTGATGACGTCACACAGCAGAACACAGTGAGGACAGCAGCAAACCGCCTTTCGAGAGCTCGCCGCTTGCGGCCTTGTCAAGTCTGAGCAGGTGTGTTTGACGGTTTTCTTTTACTTCACTCATTCCCTTCCCGGGGTGCACTCACAAGAAGAACAGATGAAAGAGGACCAGAGAAAGAGGGGGACAAGTGAGATCAGAAGCGACAGCGAAATCAGTACCAATAGAAGCACGCACAGGTAGACTTGTTCGCTTGAGGCTGCGGTGCGCTCGGGTACTCACATTCAACGGCAGAGGTATTCCTTTACCAAGCAGGAAGCAGAGGAATCAAGTGCGGGAAGGGAGCGCCATGAAAACATACAGGCGTGTCAGACGACAGTGCAACAACAGGTGGCAGACGAAGCGCACCGAACTGCCGACGGTACGCATCACAGGCAGGGCACACTTCTCTTTTTCAATTTCCTTCGCGTCCACATAAGTAATTCACAGACTATGCCAGCAATGAAAGTGAGCAACAGGGCTCTGACGGTCGCATCTCTACAGCACGTATCGGCCTCAGGAACGTATGCATACACGCCTCCATACACCTCCTCACCCATCTTTGTATGCAGACAGCAGAACGTTTTTTTTTTTGCGATACTTCTCCACGCGAGCAGGCGTGTTGTGGGTTCACTTTCCGTATGAAGAAAACGTGCCATAAGTTGCTTCCACTTTCAGTGCGGTTGGCCTCTCGAGGCCTAAAGTTTGATGCCAAGTCCCTCACTCTACTGTTCTTCCGCCTCTGTCCTTGTCGCCAGCAATGCTGTGAGTAGACACGGGGTTGGGTGAGCCGCATACGCCCAAGGAGGAAGGGAGTGGGGGGGAGGGGGGGGGGAAGAAAAGGGAAAATGAATGCAAGCCAGTGCGTCTTTAGTGGACGCACATTCCACCGTGGCGGTCAGACAGAAGTTTACTGAGGCTGCCACTAACCGACACACATCTTTCCAGAAGGAAGGGAAAGCCATCAACACCCATCATGCGCCGAGATACTCTATCGTGTGCGTGCATTCGTGACAGCGGAGAGAGAGAGACACGCACGCACACACACACGCGTCAGAAGGGAAATAGCGTTGTAGAAGTGAAACACTTCCGCCACTATAGTCGGCAAGGAGGAAACTCTGAGGGAAAAGAAATACGTCTCCTTTCCCCTTCTCGCCTTACTCATGAATGATGTGGCGACTACGCAAGATCTCTTCGTAGACGCCCAGCTCGCGGAGAAAGCCATCATTTGGCCGTGCCGCCGGTCTCGCCAGGCGTACGAGGGCCAGTGCCTCGTCGCGTGGGATCCCCTTGAGGTGCATTAGGTATGCTACTGCAATCGTGACAGACCTAGACAGGCCAGCAAAGCAGTGGATGAGGATGCCTTTCTTATGCGACCTCGCCTCGTCGATGAAGCTGAAGGCGTCTTCGAAGACGGGCGCCAATGTCTGCTCCGGGAAGTCGTCAACAGCAAGGACAAGCTGCCGCATCCACGGCTCAATTACCGCCTCCAAGTTGCGTCCCACCGTAAGGACATAGCAGATGTCGAGATCGTGGTACACCGTCACCGTCTGTGCAGTGCGCAAGGATCCTAAGAAGAGATAATCCAGTACTTTGTCAGGGTAGATCTTGTTGAGCTCAACGTGCAGCCATGGCAGAGTTCCAGCCCAACGCTGCTCCTCGAGCTGCTTCACGAAACGAGGGCGGTTATCAACTCTGAGCACGACGCGCTTGGTGGAAGGCCGGCGTATCTTCTGGAGAGAGTCATAGGACACAGGCTCATTGAGCATTGCCTCGTTCATTGCCAAGAACAACTCCTCCAGCAAGGGGCACCACTCCAGCAGGGACAACGGCAGGCGCTGCAGTTCATTCGACTCCATCCCAATACGCCGCACCGATGGCAAAAACGGACTGCCGGCTGCGTTACGCGCTGCGCCCCCCACACGCTCAAACGGCAGCGATGTCAGTGAGTTGTTGTTCACTGACAGCACCTGCAGGTGGGGAAGGTAAAAAAGAGAGAGCGGAAGAGACGTCAGCTGATTGGTGTTCAGGACCAACTCCACCAGCGCGCAGAATGACCCATTTGAGAAGAGCGCTTCCGGCAGCGAGACAAGTTTGTTCTCCGAGAGAGAGATCTTACGCACGATGCTCACTGGCACATCCGATGGCACGGCGGACAGCCTCAGTGCAGACAGGTTACATTCTAGTGACGACTTGCTTTGCTCGATTTCAGTACGCAGCTCGTCTTCTGTGTCAGAGATCGACAGGGTGCTTAACTTGTGCTGCGCTTTGCCAAGTGCCGCAGCCGCAAAGGAGCTAAACCGCTTAGAAGCGTGGCAGGGGGTACTTGACGAAGAAGAAGAGTTGGAAGAGCATGAGTGATCGGAGTCGTTTCCTTCCGACTTCCACTCCCCAAACTCGCAGAAGGTCGAGACGGGAGGCGGCTTACTCATTGTTGGTATCTTCCACTGAGTGTGAGTGTATCCAGACCTCGATAATCTGAGATGAAAGAGAAGAGGGAAAGGGAACGTAATTATTGAGTTAAGGGCCTCCGTACCGTGTACTCACCTGTTCTGGGCGATGACCCCAAACGCGTTGGATGTCGCCAGGCAGGGGAAGCAAACGCTTGTGCTCCGCCCTCACGGAATCGCTGTTTGCCTTTGGCGTGACTTCTACGAAGGTGAAGGGTTCAACCTTCCTTACCCGTCATCCTTCGCCCGGTGGCTCACATGATGATGAGGAGGGGGGGACTGGCTTGAACTCGTAGAGAAGGTGGTAAGAGCCAGCCAACATCTTCCCCAACATAAGAAAGAGGATGGAGAGCAACCACACTCCACACATAGGCCCGTGCATCGCGGCCGAAAGTCGGCCACAAGACGTACCAGCACTCCACAGCAAAATGAGGAAAACGCCCCATCGAGCTTCGTGGCTGCAGTGTGGCCAACGGTCTGTAAAGCGAGGGAAACCGCCATGTGCGTGACTACCACATTGAAATCTCACACATCGTCTCTCTGAGCACAACCCCGACATGCCCAATATTTTTTTATCCCCCCAGTGGGGCGGAGTTGATCTCACGTGTTAGTTAGGGGAGAGATTGGAAAGAGGGAGGAAAAGAGAAACGAGACTCGTCCCCATTCACCGCTCTTAGCCACATCTGTACTGTGGCATTGGCGCTGCGAGTGAATGCCTGTCTGTGTAGCGTATCGGCCTGCTACGCGGTGCGGATTCGACGAAGCTGAGGAGGGGAGCTCAGATCCCGGATTAGCGCCCTCTTGCGGTGTGGGTGGCCACGAGCACATGCATGGTCATTTCGGCCTCTCACACGTGGCGTAGAAGCGATGAGCACCACTGAGGAGATGCCAGAAAAGTTCAGCGGACAGTGACAAGAGAGAAAAAAAGCAGCAGTGAGGGCAGAAGAGAAAACGTCCGAGCAAATTGCAAAGGCGGCGGAAGCAGCAACAACACAAGAAAGTGCTCGAGACCCAATGGGGCGGGGGCGGAAGGGAGAGGTATCGCTTCTACGCGTAAACAAGGTGGAGAAGATGATGAGAAACAGCCTAATCACGTCTAAGACGAGAAGACAACGGCGGCAGGCGGAGCTTACCGAGGAGAGGCAAAGCACAACACACATACAACGATACACACATTGCTGGAGGCAACCACGAACAGCAGTACACACAGGAGCCATGCGCCAAAGGAAAAAGAGGCAGAGATGTCAAAGCAGAAATTTTTCTCTCCAAAGCGCATGCGTAAAGATCGAGAGAAAGGGGAAAGGGAAGGCAGCACAGAGCAGCAGGGAGACAGGAAAAGGAACACGGCCCTCGCTCTCTCAGACTCCCAACGAGACGCGTGCACACTCTCTTGCTAGCTCACAGTGGCAACCGCCGCAGTCCCCTAACAGACCGTCGACCATGTCGTGAAGACAAATGCACGCACACAGGTCTGCTCACCGCCGGCAACGGAGCGACAAAGCAGACTCAAGCCCTGACTAGACGCGAGGTCGAGTTGACGCGCACAAATGTGCCCCCGCAGACCGCCTTTACAGGAGCAGCACCAAGAGAAAAAGAGGGCAAAGGGGAGAAGAGAACGAAAAGAAATGGGGAGACGCGAGCGAGCCCACAAGCGATGAGAGGCGGAGCGAAGAGGGTGTAAAAGTAACGCAGGCGCTCGTGCGGTGGTGCCGCGCCACATAATTGTAGTCATGAGAATACCACCGGGAAGCAGAATTGAGCGTTGAAAGAAAGAACACACAAGAAGAGGAGCGGGTCAAATCAAAGGCCGGAGAGTAGGCAGGAGAACGAAGTCACGTACTGCTTAAGCGCACGTGGATCCCCAAAAGCCCTGTGTGTTCGCGGCTGACTACAGCGTCCAGCACAAAATCAGCTACACGAAAAGCAGTTGATGCTGCTGCAAGCCGTGATATAGAGATGAGGGATTCCTCTACCGGTCATCAGCATATCGAAAACAAAAGTTGTGATAACAGCTTTCACCATTTTCCTTCATACTCTGTCGATGCCTCAGTGGCAACTGCTCATCCTTAATGCCATCGTGCAAAGTCACACCTAGAGTATTACGCGCACACCCCCAGCACAGACGCTCAACCGCCCTGCGAAAATGAAACGACGGCCACGGACAGTGCTGCGTATTTTTCTGTGGTTTCTGCGAGACTGGCACACATAAATTATGTTTTTAGGAAACACGTAAACTCATCGCTGTGCGACAGTTCGTCGCCGGATTGCCTCTTCGCGCTCCGACTTATTCGCTGCAAAGTTACACCGTAGCACCCTCCCCTCCACTTTGTATCCGTCCAGCAGCGCTGCGGCGCAGCCGGCGAGCGAGACGGATGCCATGGTCACATACATGTGCTTGACCTTACTATGGTGCTTTACCGGTAGTATGTCTACCTCATCCACCACCTCCGCGTCCTTGCCAATCTGATCCACGTAATCGCTGGAGCCCTGATCAAAGTCCAGCACGGTGCTAATGAAGTCCTTCACCTGCTTCACCGAGAATGAGAAGGGTATGCCACCAAGGAAAAGCGTCCGCGCCCTCTTTTCCTTTCGATCACGCCAAAATGTGCCGTTCTTGAACTTGGGGTCGTGCCGCAGTTTCGGCTCTGACGCGGCAGCCGCATTGTCATTGCCGAAATCACTTGCCGTGTCGCGGTGCTGCGCAGCTGCCTCCACGATCATCTCCTTTGCAGCCACAGCACTCGAGTTCAGTCGCGACATCTGGCGCTCCAGCTGCTGCCTCGTTTCCCAGCGCCGGCGTTCCTTGCGAGTCAGACCCTCCGGCATCGACTCAGTCGGCGGCACCTCCACCCGCTTCCGCTTCCGTGGAGGAGGAAGCGCTAAACTCGCAGATGCGGGAGATGCGGTGCTCGGTGAAGAAGACGGGTTGGTAGAGGACAACTCGGGCGCGCGCTTGCGCGACACTTGTGCTTCCGCACGCGGTTTAGAAAACAGCAACTGTATTGGCAATGAAGAACAACGAGGAGAGGTCTCATCGCTTCCTAGGTAAGCTGACGAGAAGCAGTGGGACGATGCGCCAGCCCCCTGCTGGGCTTTTCGTCGCCTCGCCTCGCGCCGCTGCTTCTTTCGAATCACCGCCCTGCTTGGCATCGTGTCCCTCACGCAGCGACTGACAACAGATGAACAGGTATGAATGAAAGGGGCTTTGTGATACGAGAGCAGAGAGTATGAAAACAGAAGCGACAAGCGCGGGACACGACGATGATGAGGGAAGCAGGAAGGAGGAGGCCGCGGAAGAAAAAAATATCGACCACGTCGATGAAACTGGCGCACGTGACCACACATGGTGCTGGTCGTGACATTATGCTTGCGTGCAGAGGCTGCTGTGGCGGCGACAGGAGCGGTGTCAGCGGCCCGGGGTGCAGCCTTTGAGAAGCAGCATGGGGAGCCCGCTGCGGCACACTGGCGATAGTGAGAGACGCGAGGAGCTGCAGGAGCGCCAGTGCAGTAAGCAACGCCCTATTTACCCCATTCTCAACCATGAGGTAGAAGAGTTGCCAAATTGCAAGTTTGCACCCTGCGCGGCAGTGCTTTTTGAGTACGGTTTCCAGTTGGCAATACCGATGCCGTGCACAGAGAGGGAGCGACAACGAGAACAACAAAAAGAAGGTACAATAGGCAAGTAAGAAGAAGAGGGGCAAACAACATGGGGGGAGAGGACCGTGGCGCCTAGCACGGCGTGGGACACTGGCTGCGAAGCAACACTGAGCGCCAACGAGGAGAGAAGCGAGCACGAGCAAGCGATAATTTCAACGAAAAGGGAGTTGATCAGCGCGGGGTACAACGCAATAAGGCCTCCCAGAGCCCTGAATTAATTGGCGGAGATAAAGTGTAGCGAAGTGTCCGAGACGAGAGTCAATTGCAGAGAGGAACGTGTGATCCATTAGCAGCCGCAGGTCCGCTGAACCTCTCGGCATCGTGAGGGCAACAGCAGCGGCACTGTAGTCCACGACCACTAACGTGGCGTCAGCACAGTAGTATGCGGTGAAACGCACACACAAACACACTCGTCATCCCCTCTTCATCAGCAGTACTTGGCAGAGGACAACGGTTATCACCGTAGATCGGCCCCACCTCACAGCATGTGGCCGTGTGGAGAATTCGAGGGGCGGAGTATCAACGAGCGCGGCTCCTGTGACCACATAGTGTGACTCCGCTTCGTCAGACACCATGTCTTCCGAGTTCGGTTCGACAACTTCAAAGTCAATGTGCTGCCGACTGAGTTCCTCTACGACCTGCCGCCGCTTGTCGCCCGTGGGATTGAACTCTTCTCTCGTGCGACGGCCCTCGAAGAAGAAAAAGCCACGCTCGCCTGCACCGCAAGGAGACGCAAAAGTAGAGAGAAGGCCTTGGCCTACATGTACGCCACCACTGCTGGCACATCCTGCACCAGCTCTGCCGTGTTGCTGCCGCTGTGCCGCAAGTGATCCAGGATCCCCCACAAGCTCTGGAAAGGATACCAAGCAGGATGTTTTGCATTGAGGTCATCGCGCCGTACGCCGCCCAGAAGGAAAAAAAGGGCTCGGCACGGCCTACAGCACCGAGGGTCACAGCCCCGACATCAGAAAGCTGCAGAAGCACCATGAAAATGGTGCCAGAGATCATCGTCGCCATGCACAGCACGTGGATGGCGGCAAAGCACGAGCAGCTGAAGATGAGTTATCACAGGTCTTGACCCACCAAGCCCAATGTCAATCCGATAGCCAGGTTTGCCACGGCGATGATGATCTCATAGCACGAAAGGCAGCGGATCGTTGAGTCGCCGGTGTAGCCGTAGCTGACCTCGAAACAATTCGTGCCCACACTCACGAAACGGACTATGGCTGTGTGGCAAAATACACACAAACACCGCAGAACAGCCAGCGCGCCAACGACATCCGCACAATGTTTGATAAACGCACCGCCTCACTCTCAGCTGTTACGTCACGCTCGTCCTCTGCGCTACCAATTAGCTAGCCTGTGTGCTTGGTATAGCGGCCAGCCATCACGAGCACAGCGCACGAAAGCGCTGAGATGCGGTAAGCGGTAACTGCCGAAATAGCAGTCGATTCGGCACGCCCGCTGTTTGCGATCGCTGGTGCAAATAAAATGAAAAAAAAAAAAAAAGCGGCATGATGAGGTGGCGCACAAGACGCTGATGGTAATCCCCAAACGCAAGCGCCATTTCGCGACGGCCCTTGAACAGCTGCGCTAGAAAGGGGTACTGAGAGACGGAGAGCAACTCTCCGCCAAGGCCGGATACGATGTGGTCAATATAAATAATCCCATACGTCGTGGCACATAGACTAGCGTAACACACCACGAAGCCACCCAGAACAGATGTAAAGAAGAGCATGGCCCTGCGCAGTCCGAGATGCTTGTCGATGAGAAGGTCGCTTGCAGCAGAGAGGCTGGTATTTGGTCAAGCGTACACTCTAGAAAACCATCGCTTCCTGCTCTCCGTGTAGATGTTCTGATGCGCTTTGAGGTGGTTCTCGACAGCGCTGCCACTGCCGATAGAGAAGAAGGAGTCGCGGATGTAATAGCCACCAAAAGTGAGGAAGCACGTACTAGCTCACGCAGCTCTTCTCACAGAATGGACGACACGAGCACCGCTTGCTCGGCAGCGCTATTGGCTTTGCTTTCTGGTGCCATTATTTACGAGGATAAGCGGAACGTCGTAGGACATGAAGAGAGAAAGACGGCGCTCCAAAGCCCCTCGATTCCTTTGGGGAAACCGGTGCGGGACAGCGGAGACTATCGCAATTGCGAGCCTCGTAAGCGCCTCGGCCGTGTCGTGGTGAATGAGTGCAACTCAGTCTGTATTTTTTGTGGGTATGCGTGGAAAAATGTCGGTGCTGTTCCTGCGGGGAGCGTCGGTTGGGGTGTCACGCAAAAGTGCAAAAGAGAAAAGTAAAGAAACGCAAACTGAGAGACCAAGAGGAGGAGAAGAGCGCGGCGAGGTGAAAATCCCACTCAGTACAACGGCAACGAGGGGTGAAGAAAAGAGGTGTGAATGAAGTGTTTGTAGCTGAAGTGGCACGAATGGCGGAGTAAAAAAGCAACTCGCACAGCTGCCCTTTCATTCTCGTAGGTGTGGGTGTGTGCTTGAGCGGCGATTGGTGTGCGCACAATGTGAAAGAAGACCATCGCGAGGCCAGGGAACACCAGAGCCGAGCAGGCGTCGCAGATGGTTCAAATTAAGTACGAGGGGGGCCACAGGGGCACCTCTGCCAGGTGCGGGTGCAATTTTCATGCGAAGCAAAGACAAAAGACAAGTGTCTTCACTAGGTCGCCGGACAGTGGCAATCTCGAAAGAACACGAAACACACAACATGGTAACGTTGACCGAAGCCGTTACGCGGAGGTGAGTCACATGAAAAACGCAGAGCAAAAAAAAAAAACAAGAGAGAGGAAGGGGCCGCTAAAGGTCGACGCGTAGGGGCAGCAATACAATCGAGGTAATCCCACGAATTGTACAACACCCCACATAAACACCGTTCGCTTTTTGGCGATCAAACCGAGGGAGGGGGCGCAAGCGAGTACGTGCACCTCGTCAAAGGTTCGAGATGGGTTCGAAAACACTAGAAGTCTTCCGCGTTCGGCCAGCGTGCACAGCATCACGTCTAAGCGGTGTTTTGTTGCTTTTGTGCCACAAACCTCCTTCGCACACAATCAGCCTTCATCTCGCCCGGCGGATTAGTTCAACTGCCAAGAGTGGCAAGAGTCCCAGGACGCTCATGTGGTGAATTCAGCTCGTGGATACACGTTAATCGTGTCACGTGTACCCACGATCAGAGAGGAGGAGGATGAGCGAGGCGGTATCCATTACATAGCACCCTCAGCTGTGCGAGGATGCATGCGAGCACAGAGCCACACTTGGTTGTCGCATTCATGATTCAGTCGTGCCGAATCAAACCACGTCAACCAATGTGAGTAGAAAAGAGAAGAAAAAAAAAAAAACAAAAAGAGAGGTGACCGTATGAAGAGACAAAAGTAAAATGATTCAAACATCAAAAGCGGAGCCAAACACAAAAAGAGAAGTAAACAGGCGCATCAGCAGGGCTGACACCAAACAGAGCCATGCAACACGTCAGGGTACCCTACCCAGAGGCCAACAGAGCCGACGCCATCCGCAGGGATGGTACACCCGCAGACATGCCTCACCTCAGTGTATTGGCTGCTTCTTTTTGGTGTGTCATCACGTACACATGGTATTAAAAGCCTACACTTAATTCATGCGCGCCGTCAGGCACGGTGTGGGAAGGTTGTACCCCACAGCAGCGTGCATGGGTCTTGTGCCCGAGGGTTTTCTCTTCGTTTACGCTTATCACCCATGTCTCTCGGTGGGATGCGCTCTGGTACCCTGAGTACGCCCATTCTATACAGATACACAGAGCGAAAAGACGAAATCGCCATCTTCATCGCGAGAGAGAGGACGAGAATGAAGAACAACCCAGTCCGTGCTGGTGCGCCGGTGCTGCCTTTTGCCATGGCTACAGCAAGTGCGCCAACGCAGCGTGAATAAGAAACGACTGGCATATAGAAGGGTCAAGACGCCCCTTGAGAAGGGAGGAACGCGTGCGGTTGCCACCCTGGAGAAGCGCATCGCGTACCCTTCCATTATCCCCACGACTGCCTTCCACCACTCGCCGGGAATTTCTCCTTTTCCAGACATCGTCGGCTTCCGCATCGCTACTCGTTTGTTGCATCCCTGTGAGAGTTGAGAATGGCGCACCCGAGTGCTCCGAGGTAGCCGTCATGCTCGAGGAAGTGAGCGTGGCACTCCCCGGAGGACCAGTACTTCATCGTGGAGCTTATCAAACTCCAGATCATCGCATTGTCGCGTACAAAGCCGCCAGCAAAGAAGATGTTTGGCACCCCATGAAGGCGGGCATGCAGGTACGCAAGCTGCGTAACGTTACTTGCGATCATATTGAGTAGAGATCGCACAATATCAATGGCTGATGCCGCCTTCGTTCCGTTGCGAGCAGGCCGCTTTGAGACCATCGATGACGCTTTCGACGCCTTCGGCGACAGAATCTCGCCCGTCGCATCATCGTCTGCAAAGTGGGTGGTGCTGTCGCCACGGCTCAGGTCATAAAAGCGCTCCGTCCCCAGCTTGCCGAAGGTGCTCGCCACAGTCTCACTAAATAGCATAGCAGGCAAGTCATTTGCATTGTAGCCGTAGATGTCACCGACAAGCAAGTCGATGTTCTTGTTGTCACCAGGGCCGTCCAGCCGCATAATCTCAATGACCTCCTCCCACGACGTGAGGTTCGTCATGGTGCGTATGAGGCCCCAGAACGTAGCACCGCCGATGGGGGAGCCACCTACACGCACATGCGAGCCGTCGGCACCGGTACACTTGATGAAAGAGATACCAGACCCAATGTTGATGAGCAAGTATGGAAACGGCGAGAAGCCGTCTCCGCTGCTCACGAGCTGATGTGGTTGGTGGACGCCGGTTATTGAATCCACCGTAAAGACGGACTCGGGTGCGATGCGAAGAACCAGATTGAGGCCTTTCACCACGGCGTCCATCTCCCTCACAACGCTGAAGTTGATGCCCAAGACGCTTCGCGCCGTCGAAGCATACTTGAATGCGCCGCCGCCAGTGGCGCGCACCTGAGTGGTGTACTGCGGCTTGAAGTATTTGATGGCGTGGATACTGGCGAGGTAATCAGCGAATCTCGGGATCTGCTGGGAGGGGATCTTCAAGAAACGCAGTGTGCCAACACGCGAGTGAGGCCGCGTACGCAACTCGTTATTAGCCGCTTCCTCGCCCGCAAAGAAGTGAAATGTCCGCACCCCCAACTTCTCCGACAGCGACGACGCCTCGTGAATGATCGATGGGAACGTCGGCAATGTGTCTGTCATGGGAGGCATGACGAAGGCGATCTTCGCAAACGTGCCTCCAATGTCGATGGTAACCGGCACCTGAAGATCAAAACTACACATAGAGCTTACCCTCGTGACACTGCTCTCGGCGTCGCTCACGTCCTCCTGCCAGTCCACGCTGAGCGCGGCAAGGGGTAGGGTTTCGCTACCGTTGTACAGCCTCTCGAAGACAGAACTGAAGTAGCTGTGCACAGCGTCGCGGCGAATCTTGCCGAAGGGCGTGAGGAATGTACTGTGGTCGCTGAACGCGTGGGGGTAGAGGTGCACAAACTCGGGAATTTGTGACGGGTGCAGATGCGCCTCTCCAGCGATGCTAGCAAGATCGGCTGAGATGATGGACATGGCGTACTCAACCAACTCTTTCCAGCCGAGCTGCCGCGCTGGGCCATCGCCGCCATGGGACAGGTGCCACTCGAACTCGATCGTGTCGCGGTTCGGGTACACAACGGCGATAATAGGCTTCAGCGAGTCACAGTAGACAAAGATAGCGTTGACGTATCGTGAAACAGAAAAGATGCGCTCCAGCTCCGCCGCAATGGCGTACTGGTATGCAACTGGCCAGAGGATGCCCAGCGGTGCCCCAAGAAACACAGCAGTGCCATCGCGCTTCCACTGCGCCGCAATCTCGAGGCGCCTGCGAGGCTCGCCTTTTTTCGTGATGACCAGCTGACCGATACCGGCACTGTTGGAGAGGTCGCTGATGGGCTCCAAGTCGGCCTGCATCGACGGCGCTGGCGTACCATCGATCGTGCAGACGCCGACGCAGTTTAGGTAGCTCACCTCACACACCAGCGGCACGTAGCACACACTGATATGCTCCAGCAGGCTGAAGGTGGTGCTCTCCTGCGAAACACTCAAAATGATCTTGCGCACGCACCCGCCTAGCTGTTCCTGGAAAGCACGGAAGAAGATAAAGCGGAGAAGGGAACTATCCTGCCGTTTGAGGTGGATGAGACGCGAGCGCAGCTGAAAGGCGCGGTTGAAGAACCAGTTGTACACAGAGCTGTGCCGGTGCTGCGCGCGGCTAAGCTGCAGGCGGCTCGTGCTGAAGAGCGCTGGCGAGGTGACCAGGAGAGTAGGGTGGAACTTCACAAAAGCTTCCTGCAAGTGCGCCGCGTCGACAGTGGCGATGGCATTGCCCTGGCTCAGCATGCCAAGCACGCATACGCGATGAAAGAGCAGTGCCATGGGGCTGAACCACACCATCGATTCTCCCTTAAACGACGAGGGAAGCACACCCGTCATCAGCAACAGGCTCAGATCGTACAGAATGGTGGAGTGGCGCACTGGCAGCAGCGCACTCTCGTCGCCACACGCCACACTATCCGTGTTGTCCATTGTATACGTGAAGACCGAGTCCGTCGTCACGTGCTCCTTCAGTGGTGCGACCGGGCTCAGTCGCCCCTTCTGCTCGACGAACTCAAAAGGGATGAGTCGGATGTTCAGATCCTTCGCTGCCGCGTGATCGCTCTCGTCGACAAAGGCGCTGGTGTAAAGGACGGCCTCCAGCTTAGTGGAGCGGCACGTGAGGAGCGCCACCACGGAGTTGCGGTCTCCGACAGCGACACGAATCTTATGGCGGTCCAGCAGAGTACGCATCGTGCTGCGCTTACCCGCCAGCGGCACCGTTGTGAAGCCGTACAAGGCGCACGCCACTTCTAGAATAACAATGCTGCGGCTCGGCTCGCACGCCACGCCAATCAGATCGCCAGCACGAAAGTCCATTTTCAAGAGACCAGCGCCGAGCTCTCGCGCACGGATGTCTACCGTACCGTACGTTATCCACTCCGGCTCCCCGAGCTCGCTGGTAGCGCCAAGGCACTTGAATGTTCGGAAGCGGGCCACACTGCGCTCCCACATTTCCCCGAGCGTGCGCACTCCTGCGAGGGGATTGAAGGCCGTGTTGGCGAAGCACATGTCCCCCTTCTCTTTGAGTGCTTCCATCGTCAGCAGAGGCGGTTCGCCCAACACCGGCGAGGCGCTGTAGTGCTGAGCCCAGCGCACCAGCCAAACGAGTGCGGCGCAGAGCATCAGAGACGTGAAACTGAAGGAGAAGAGCCACCAAGCTAGCACGGCAATAAGGACTGCTTCAAGCCGCGCATCAGACGTGGGGTTTGAGTGTTCGTGGTTAGCTGCCTCGACGAGAGAGGAAACATTGAGGCGCGAATACGACCGCGCTTGGAAGTTATCACGCTCGTTCAGTGGCAACGTCACACGGCAGGTAATACCAAAGTGGTCCGACAAATACGTGTACGGGCGGCGGCGGCTCACCACGTACTTCTCCAGGTGCGGTTTCTCGACCTGAATACGCGCCTCCGCCAAGAAGTAGTCCTGTCGCTGCGGCGTTGACTCGTAGCGCTCCAGCTTCGACAACTCTGGAAAGAAAAGAATCGGCGGGCGAGTCGGCGGGTTTTGTCCTGTCTCCTCGTAAATGACGTCCCGAACAGACCCGATGTCCTGGAATTGGTTCAGCATCTCCTGGAACCTCTTTGATGAGTGTCCGGTCACCGGGTCTATGCCGTAGATGTTGAAATCACCAGCAATGATAAACGGCACCTCCGCACCCTTCCGTTGCCGCACTCCCGGTGCGTTGTTACCGTTGTGCTGCTCCCGCACCTGGGTCAGAGCTGCCTCCACGAAGCGGTGAACCTGCTGCATCTGCGACGATTCAGAGGGCAGGTTGTCCTGTGGACGCAGATGTACATTGAAGAACACAATACGCTGGCTTCCCTCACCGTGCGCAGCGGGCACTTCGACTTCGGCGAACAGACATCCTTTACTGACCGTTGCCTCTCCGCGTTCGTGGTTGCGAAATGTATAGGAGCCGCGGTGCCAAATCGGAAACCGTGAGGCGATGATGAGGCCGTTGTCGGAGCAGACGTTGTACCGCAGCATGGTCAGATAAGATGGCTGCCGTGAAATCACGTAATAGTGAAGTCCTTTAGCCTTGAGCCCATCCAGAAGCATCTTCTGGTAGCACAACTGTTTCTGCAGCACGTAGGGAAAGTAGCTCGTCGCGTACACCTCCTGCAGCAGCACCACATCGTAGGCATCGATGCTAGCAAGAAAGGTTTCAATGCGTTCATGCTGATACCCACCACTTCCTCGAGGAAGAATGTTGAAGTTGTAGCTGAGTACCCGTGCCGAGGCACAGCCCCCATCGTTCGTTGGCATCGTGGCGCAATTACGTCTACTGGGTCAGGTGCAACGTCTCCTAGGCAATTGATACTGCCATCCATGGTGTGAAAGAGAGAAATGGTAGAGACAACACCGTCAACAGAGAGAGAACGACAAAATGTGAACATAGCACGGAGAAGAAAGAGCATGAGAGAGTCGAGGCACAGAGTTTTGGCTTAACGCTGCGCAGAAGAGTTGAATCAATAGAAAAGAGGGAAAGGAGGCACGGAGCAGAAGCCAGCCACGCAGATTGCTACTTGTGGTAGTCCATTGAGGGGATGGCCAACTGCGTTACAGTGCAAATTTGCTCGAAACGCAGCGCATGCGACTGAGGCGTCAAGTAACACTGCTCTGACGGTATGCGAGTGAATTGCAGAGAGTTTTTTTGTTTTTGAGGGGACGACTCTCAAGCTCTAAGCATCTACAAAACGTAAACAAGAGAAGAAAACGAAGCGTGGAAGAACACACGCCATACGGGTAGCTATGACGTGTACTCCCCACGAGTGTGTGCGTCAACCGAAGTGTGGGAGACAAAGAAGAGAAAGTGAAATCTTTCCCCTTCTCTCTGTCCCTAAATGTGGCCACTTGAGGAAAATGCCTTGTTTGGATGTGATACAGTTTGCACCTTCACTCTGTTGCACTGCAGTACCTGCAGTGCAACCGCGCCCCTCCGCCTCAGGTGCCCAGTGATAAATCTCGAACCACAAACTGTCCGTCGCAGGTGTAGTACAGAACGGGGAAGCAAGCCTAGCCGCTCCCCCTCCCTCCCCACAAACTTCTGTACAGCTAAATAGTATTTGGCTGCCTCTGGGAGCGCTTCACAAGATGCAGCTGAACATCTTTGCTCGGTATGTTCCCCGAGTCGTCGATGATCTGCCGCTCCGGCCCCCGCCAGCGTTGGAGGCAGCCTGCTACAACGCGCATGTAGGCAAACCAAGTGATGCAGCCACCGAAGATCCATGCGATGCCATGTAAAAAGAAAACGGTTCCATCCAAGGGGTGACGGAATTGGTAATCAAAGGACAAGAACTGAGCGACCTCCATAAACAGCATCGGCACTGAGGAGAACAGAAACATAATGGCGATACCGCAGAGAAGGCGACTGAGGCGAGCGGCGGAGGTCGTGCCGTACTTGTACGAATATACAAACAGTGGACCTGCACCAGCGGCATAGGCCATCGCCTCGATGACGCAAAAGACCAAATAGGCAGAGCGAAGCACTTGAGGGGTGTCCTGTAGTCGCACAACGATGATGTAGTTGACAAAGGTGACGATCATTACGACAAAGTGGTAGAAGAAGCACATGAGCGGCACGGATATGCGAAAGACGCGCATTATGCCTTGCAACCACTCACGTGGAGAGAAGGAAGTACAGCTGAACGAGTAACAACAACAAAGGAATAGGATAGCCTTGCGGGGTATGGGGAGAGCCATCCCACCTCACTCCACTCAGCCTCTTCGCGCTACAATACTCCCAGCGAGCCAAGACGCTACCGGCGCACCGTTTCTGCCACTTTAGTGTGCGTGCGTGATTTGTTGCTTTCCTCCACGGCAGCGCAGTTCCAAGGCGAAAGCGAGAACACAAAGAAGATGCAAGAGAGAAAAGAGAACAAAGGAGACAAGTAAGGTGCCATAAAGACGCTGTTCAGCATAGGTCATGACAGCAGTACTCGAAGAGAGTCAGTCCGTTAATACCGGAAATATCCGTGGCAGTCATTGGACAGCGTAGATTTCACTTTCTATGCGCCGACACAGGGAGGATGGCGCCCTAGTCGATTTCAATACAAGGCAGAGGACGCGAAAGCGTACAAGTCGTTTTAATGTGGTCATGAGAAGGCAGAGCGGTGCCCCAGGCACGGCACATGACTCATTGACTTGTTTTGCCTGCTGTCCTACTGCTTAATAAGACCGACAAAACGAACAAGCGCAGGAGCGCCACGATGCAAAGGAGGGGAAGCGCACTTCAGTCAGCCCGTCTCCGTCTCCCGAGCGGAGGCGCCTCGTTTTAGTTCTGGTCCTCGACGGCAGCACCCCTCCAAACATGGTGACACGCCGTATCCGAGCAGGCAAAGTAGAGTGTCATATCCTCCTGTGGTTGTCCAAGCGGATTCACAAAGCAAGCAACACCTTTCTTGCCGCACTTGGGGCACGGCTTGTCAGGATCACGCTGCGCGGTTGGGTCGCTGGCGAACTCCGCAATGAGGTCCATGTCACCAATCGCGTCCGCCTTCATCTTCAGGTTCATAACATGGACGAGCTTGCAGTCGTCGTGCTGCTCCGTCGTTTTGCAGTAGTTGCAGCGCCATGTCATGCTGTAGTCATCGTCCTCACACTCGGGGTAAAGAAGATTATTGCACCGTGAGCAGAAGAGCATCGGTGCAGTGGTGGCGTTGCCGATGCTCACCTGGGTGATCTCTTCCGTCTCCATCGGCACCTCAGACAAGGGCGATATCGAGCGGACACAAATGTTACAAAAGGCAGAGCAGAGAGAGAAGGCGAGTGGCGGTCACATTCGATGTCGCCGAGCGGGGATACTCCAGGGGAAAAAAAGGAGCCCTGTCCTTTTCTTTTAGACCCCACGGAGTACACTTCTATCCGCAGCAAAGTGCTTTGCCTTGATAATCTCGCAGACGCGCGCACTAAGTGGCCAGCGGAGCACATGCGGGAGAAAAACGACGGCCGCCAGAGAACCAAAGGAGGACAGAGAGACGGAGGACGCGTTAAGTGAAAACAAAGGAAAACCGTCTGCACTGTTAAATGATCCCAACAGCAACAGAGGGAGGTGGCTGATTGATTTGTGCCCACCGTGAAGGACGGGGAATGGGCATCAGCATACGTACGCCTCACGTCTTCGGTTTTTCTTTTCAAACAAGGGCATCCCACGAGATGGAGTAATCCCCAAACCGGCACCTCATGTTAGAAATCCCGGTAGGACAAGCGCTGAAAGCGGCGAGAGGGCAGCGTCGCGTATGGCATTATAACGTCTTCGCAGAGACGCAAGCCGCCTTCCCACGCGCACCGCCACTGGCGCCACACATAAGAACTGCTACACTCGTTAGGTCTTCTCTTTTTTTTCTCACTTCATAAACGACCACGCGAAGTCAAACATAGCGCACTGACACAGACAAACACAGCGAGAGAGTGATACGAGAGATCCAATAGAAACGCCTTTTGGAAGCTGATAATGCAGTGCATCACTGCGATGTGGGAGTAATCGTGCTCTTCAGCAAAGAACGCACACCGCACTCGTTGTTAGCTCTCCGGTATGGCATCTGGCAGTTCTGCAGAAGATGTTACACACAGCTAGGAGACACACAGACACACCGCTCCTCCACACCAATGGACTGAAACTCGAGCAGCTCACGTGAAACACATCATGTCTTACTATGCACAACACGAACAAAAAGAGAATAAGGTATCTGGGATGCATTGGGATCAAGGGCGTGAGCAAAATCTGCTGGCACGAGCGCAAGGACACCTGAGCACTTCACCGTTTTAGTCCTTGCGCCCCTTAATCAGGCGCGTAATGATCTTCTCTTTTGTCACAATCAAGGCGACCGCACCGTACCCGGAGAGACTGTCGCGATCACACGCAGAGAGCATCGCCTGCGCGGCAATCTCGAAGACCTCCTCCGGGGACATGCCCGGGCGCCAGAGAGCCTCGCACATGCCGTGCAAGCTCTCAGCAGCGGTGCCAGCGCAGACATAGTCTTCCGGCTCGCACGGGGCACCGATGAGATCGGTAGCGCATAGGTACACCTCGCCCGTCGTCTTATCTATGCTGCCGATAACCGGCTCCACGAACCATGGTCCGAAACGCGCCTCGTACAGCATAGACTCAATCATTGCAGCGAACGCCTTGCCAGTAATATCGCGCTCCTCGCGCAGCTTGTACATATTGATGCGAAACTCAACCTTGTTTGCAAAGGTTTGCTGGTCTGTACGCAGACCAGTGAGGCCGTATACGACGCTGTCGTTAACAATGTGCAGCTTGGGTACCTCCATAGAGATAGTCTTCAGCTGTTCGCCAAGTCGTTTATCCGAGATGATGACGAAGCACTCCTTTCCCGCCATGGCCATCACCGAGCCACCGCTGTATGACATAATAGACATCTTTGGTACTTCACTGAGAGGGAGCAGCAGTCACCTTAGAGCTATGCGATGGTGAACGCCAAATGGAAGTGAGAGGAATCGAGACGTGCAGCTCAGGAGTCGGACAAAGGAAATAACAGCTACCGCGAAAACACGCACAGTGCCTTCCAAAGCGCAGGAGATGATAAATGTATGGGGGCAAGCAAACACAAAAGGGGAAATGGGCAGCTTCTGACGAGGGTATGTAAATACCTCTCGTTCGAGTACGCGTCAGCGGACCGATCGATCGCAAGAAAATACACGCACACACACGCACGCACGCACACAAATAACAGCACAAGTGAAGGAAACATGTTTGTAAAGAAAAACAGTGAAGGGTAATCGCATCCGAGTTCCGCCTCTAGTTGCATTAGGCGATATAGCATACAACGCAACTCAGTACCGAGCGCGGCAGACGTCAAGGGAGAAGTTTCCCCTCATCGCCAGCTCCACATAGTAATGAGAGTCTGTTGGCTGTTTTTGTCGCTCTTGTCGTCCCATGGCCTCCTTCCAGTTCTTCCGGCCAGGTGGCGCAAGAGAAAGCGTCTTTTAGCGTATTCATTCTTTATCACCGGAAAGCATGTGTCCGTGATACCCACGCACACAGTTGCACACAGCAGCGGGAGCCGACTCAATATCACTGCGAACGACATGGGGAAAGCAAGCAGATGGACTTCCGCCAGCTAGAGGACGCCCTATGATAGCCCGGAACGGAGAGAGCGCTGCCTCTACAAGACAAAGAAAAACACACCTTCTTCCGCTAGGCGCATACAGACAAACAGGCGTACAGGGTAGGCGATATGTGTACGGAATTTAACAACCACCCCATATCTCCACTATCAACAGATTCGGCTTCATCGGCAAAAAGTGGAGCGTGCGTTAAAGATAAGGCCACGCTGTCATCGCACACTCTGCTGCTCTTCCATCTCACGGTACTGGTTGCCCGCTTTCACAAGCACAGGATGTGTGAAGCCCTCGAGCTTGCCGTCCTCAGAGTAAATGGGCACAAAATCGTAACCGTATTTGACAACATCGGAGCGTGTGCGACTGAAGTAAACCACAACGCTAAACATCGACATCACGAACAGACCTGGAAGATACACCCGCCATGTTGACCAGTGCGGTTGCTTCATTTTCTTCCCGCACACCAGAGAGCGTCCTAAGCACCTGCGAAAAAGCAAAGAGGAGGGATTCTACGCAAGCAAGACCCTCGCGTGCGCATGTGTCTCCTCAACATGAGATGGCAAACACGAGGGATCGACAAAAAGAGGAGAGCTGCACAGTGTGAATTAGGATTTAACAGACCGACAAGCATGCACGTGATGAAGATGGGCGCGATCTTCTAGTGAGCGGGAACTGGAGGTGGGACATGCGGAGCGAGGACGTTCCACAAGGCTTACTGTGCTGCAAAGTCCATCGTTGTGGGGGCGAAAAGCTCTACCATCACTAACAGTGAGCACTATCACAGTAAGCCGTTATCTGGCTGCTCACCCGCACACTACAGCATCACTTTGGCTGCCCTCTTTTCTTTCTCCCTTTAGTGTGGGGTCACGAGCTGGGAGAGATGCGGGGGTACATACATTTTTCTTTCGGCGGGACTGCTACACCATGCAATATGAGTTATGCCATCACTCTCCACCCGGCCTGCCACAGGCCAATCCACTGACGCAAAGCAGCACTAGACGTGTACCACAGCAATGAGCTCACCCTGTCATCTGAACTTGGCCACTGCATCAAACCACGCCCACTTACCTCTTGCTCCGCAGGTCGCCTCACAGCCGCGCCTATCGTGTTGGTCACCACGTGGTGCATCCCTTGGGGTGGCCTAAGCGCACCGCACCAGTAGGCACTGAGGGTCGGGCGAGATGCGTTCGAGTTCCGATGACACTCTGCATACAATACGAATGGCATAAGCGTGCCCACTGACGCGGATCGCTCCGACACCACGCCCTCCAGGGACTGGCCACCCACATCAGAAGTTATGCATCGCTCTGGAGTCCCTATATTGTAGGCGCTTGGCCCTGCCACCACCAGAAGGGGCTCGGCTTTTCGCAGGGATAGAGAGGCGGCTAGGCCTCCCCACACAGAGCAGGCACCGATGCCTGGATGCTACGCTGCAGTATCCTTCGTGACTAGGGGCAATGAAAGGTAGTGGTAGAAATAAACAAAAGGAGGTGTTAGACTACAGGAGAAGCAAGAATAGCGGGGGCGGCGGCAGAGGCACTACACTCACAAGATACCCTCGTGATCTTGTTCACAAGCTGCCGCCTGGCGAGACAGCGCAGCACCAGCGAAACAAGGCGTACTGACTCAGCCAGGCCTTTAAAGGGCACCAGACAGATATCCTTCACCGCTATGGAGTGGTTCAAGCTACGCCTATCAGCCTTCGGGGAGAGGTTGTGAGCCTAGTGCTATGAAAGATGTACAGACAAGGCTCGTCATGAAACTCTCGGATAGACTTCAGGTGCTTGAAACTCTCGTGAGAGTGTAAGCTTTGCACTTCACACGCGACAGCCTCGATGCAGACGCAGCGATTTACACCTGTCGTGTTGTAGCGGTAGCGCCGATGAATGGCGTCATATGTGGTCGTAGTACCCATACAGTGCTCGAAGCCGATCCGCACGCTGCGCGTGCGGCCATCCCAGTTCTGCGAACCGCCACCATCCTCGGTATAGTCGACCATCGTAGTAAATCCTGCTGCAATTGTCGCCATCCACATCAGCTCTAGTTGGACGGTCAGCGACAACTTCGCCGCCATCAACACATCCTTAGTAGCGACCGTGAAGGAGTCGCCGACAGTCGTGACCTCCTACGCGTGGTAGTCAGCGATGAGGCGGAGGTTGATGGTGAGATGATTCTGCACAACCTGGCTGCTCTTCGAGTCCCCGCATCACAGCTTCGTGCTTGTCTCCATATCAGTGAAGATCAGCCCAAAAAGAAACACTGTCGGTGGGTGTTCACACGTTTACGATGCTGTTGACATCGCTCACCATACCAGCCGATATTTCATCGACCCTGTATTCAAAAAGCCACGGAAAACGTGAATCAACCGCGATGTTCCACTCGTCTTGCATAAGAAAGAAACGAGCATTTGATGGCAAGTGAAGAGGAACGGCTCGATACACGAGCGCTGGTTCTTCAGTGCGTCATTGCAGGCTACGTTTCGCTCGCCAAATTCGGGCATGCACTCATTCAAGCGCTTCTTTTCGTAGATGTTATTGTTGAGGACAGCGTACGACTGAAAGACTCGTTCACTGGTACGCAGATCCCCTAGTGCTTTGAACCTTGACAAGTCATCATACATCTCAATGACCTTCGTGTCCATAGCTCCGACGAATCGGCGTTGCGTGCGGCATCTGGTTTGCCGCTGCGTGATGAACTTGAAGTTGACCTATATCTTCATCAGCATCTACTCCCCGTAGACCCCTCCATATCGCTCCTCCTCCAGGCTCTCACTTCCGTGCATTTGCAGGTGCAGGGCTAGATTCCAGGACTTTTGCCATTCTTCCCCAGAGGCCCGAAACACGTCGGTGTCAACAAATTTGGGGACTACCTTGAAGAAGACGTTGCGCATTTCTGCGAAGACCTTCTCATTCACGCCGTGGCTACGGTGCCACAGGGAAGCCTTGATGAACCTGTCAACTGTCACCTGCGGTTCCTCGTAGAGGTGCACCGCCGCACCGGCCATCAGGGGTAACGACTTGGACTGCTCTTCACGGTTGACACCATAAAGGTGGACGCGCGGGCGCGAATTTTCGGTGAGCATCTCATTGTACAATTGCTGACCGAAGAGCCTCATGGTTCCCCTCTTTCCAAGTTGCTTCACGTTCCTTCCAGCGTTAACTGCGAGTGCTGGATCATCTTTATGAGGTTCCCCAGCACGCAGCTGAGAAGAACCGCTGCCTCCATATCCGCCTTCGAGGTGTTCACATAGGTGTCGCACTGACGGTCTCGCAGTTGGTGAGCGGGATTCACAAGCGTGTCGTGAAAAGTCTGCTTATTCTGCACCGCACAGTCGACCTTAATGCCGCTTATCTGCTCTACATCATTGAGAAGCCAGTCCGAGTTGTGCTGCGTGGTCCACGTGTCCTACTCCCGCCTGCGCGAGTTCGATGTGACATCGCCTGTCGAAAGGGCAGTCCCATTCTGCGCCGGGCTTTCAAAGCGCTTGTCTTCCGTCAAACAATTTGGGGTGGGCAGTGAGGGCGAGTGCGGGTGGATCGCTGACCTGGAGGGCTTCCTCTTCCGACACTCTTGGCGCGAGGTTCCAGCTTCCATCGTTGAATCCACCGCGCGCTTAAACGATTTAGGGAATAAAATCAAAAGAGAAGAGACGGCTGCACCAGTAGAGTTAGTCGAAAAGCTTTTTGGAGGAAAAACAACAGCCTTGTTAGAGATTCCTGAGAGGGGAGGGCAGGGTAACGGAAGGAGGGAAGACAAAGGGAATGATGAATGGAAAGAAATAAGGATTTCCACAGACACGGTAAAGACTCAAGAAGAGTAAAGGGAAAAAGGAGACACAAGAAAAAGAGAGAGGTGCGTTCTGCGTCGCTCAGGGTGTATGTGTGTGTGTGGGTGGGCCAGGGCCCCCATTGCACGACGGCTTGGAGGTTGGGTAGAAAACTTGTAGCCTACATTCGCTGTAGGAAGTCAGAACCGGAGAACGGGTTGCGGTGAGGTTGGGCCTGCGGAGACAGGCGATCGAAGGTTGAGATCGTAGCAAAAGGTGAAACGAAAGAGAGAAGGGCAAACGACGGAACACGTAGGTGCAGGAGTGATGTCTCGTTTCTGTTCAGGGGTTAGCACAACCGCTCAAGACGAGCACAGAAGACGTGAGCTCTAAGAGGCATCCTTTCATTTTAGTGCGGCTACAGCTCGTGCTTGTGCATTTCCATGTGAGACAGGAAGAGGTGGAGAACCAGACCGAGATGTGAAACAGGCAGGAAAAGAGGTCGATATACAGCGGAGAAAGGCCGAGGACAAGGCAGATAACATTGTAGAGTACAACCTTGAGACCCTGTGATCAGCTGCAGATATATGTAGTGGAGGCCAGCGCATTGTTGCTTCAACACTGTTTCAATGAAGCAGCGTTAGTAGCCCCACAAACTTCGCGAGTCCATGGCGCTTAAGAACAGCATTTCATGGTCTCTCTCACACGTTAGCACAGTTGTCGCAGTAATGATCGTGGTATGACCAACTTGTCATACAGGCCCTGCCTCCACGAGTAGCAACATCTCGGCATTTACAGTTACAGAAATCAATAGTGAGCTCAAGGAATTTGGTGGTCCAGGATGAAAGCGAGTAATCGATGAAGCCACAGGAGTATTAAAAGCAAGCAAGCAAGAAAAAATCATGGTGAACGCAAAGGGAAAACGGTGCAGCAAGCGGATATCTCAGCATTCCAGAGAGCACTGCAACAGCCGCCAAGCAAATGCAGTGGCATCAGCCTAAAAGACGATGGAGCCACCATACACTATCACCCCGCCTCCTGTCATCCAGACCAACACCTCATGCACCCACCAAACGTCGACAGCAACTGTCCATACCAACGCGTATGTTATACGAGACAAAGCCACGCACGGCGGCCGCCACTGGGGTTGTACACGCGGAATGTGCTGCAGACCTGCGTGATGTCAGAACCACACTCCCAGGCCATATGTAAGTCTCACCTGCTCCATTGATATGTGCCACGTTGACGTTTATGTGGTCGTAAAACACTGGGCTCCGCTCGATCAGTAAACCAACCTGCGCAAGATTAACCTCGGCCACGTCGTCGACGGACACTACAAAATGTGAATTCTCCATCGATAGGAAGACACCGACAAAGGAGGGAGAGGGAGACAAGCTCTCCCCAGCAGTTCATTCTTTAGAGATGGTATTCTCACATCAGCTGTAACAAGGACCACAACGCCCTTGGAAGATTGCACATTGAGCTGCTGCACACCAGAAAAAGCATCCAGAGCAATATATGAGCAGCACGTCGGTTAATTCACGGAAGTACTTACCCACACACCGTGTGGTGCTGCTACACGTGAGGGCCTTCGGCCCGTACGCGTTGTAGAAGCGCATGCTAGCATCACGAATGTCGGAGGAGCCGACCAGCACAGCATTATCGGTGCTGATGTCAGAGAGCGGAGTGTTGCCTCTCTCTACAGTGTCAGACAGACAGCTCTGCTGATTTTGGGCCGTTCAGATAAATGTAGTTACTTCCAATGCCGTGTGGGTGTGTGCGAGTTCAGTCATTTCATTCATTACGTCGCCCTTTGTTTATGACCGCAACTAGACAAATTCAGCACGAGCCATAAGGCACAGCAAAAGCCTCGCCGCCTAGGCCGTACGGTGTCTCTGTGAGCGACTCTCACACCCACTGGGTCGACGTGTTCCAGAACACAAGGCAATTAAACGGTGCGCAGAGCAGCTGTTCGGCCCTCAATGACGGCATCGGAATTCCAGAACAATATGAAACGAGGGGTGCCTTTGATAGAGGGCATTGATCCGCATCATGTGAAAAAAGACCAGGTGCGAAAGAGAGAAGAGCAGCAAACAAACGGGCCCACAGCTGTACAGCTGGCACAAGAATAAAGAGCATGCATTCATCCTGGCGAATAGAGGGGAGAAAATGCAGTGCAACCATAAAGACGTACGCGGCTAGTGTTTGTCTGTACGAGCATCATACAGTGTCGCAGGGCAGTTGCACAGGAGAAACCACACGCAAACCGAAGCAGCTACCCTACAACCAACTCGCATCCACCACACGAAGGCGCAGTGAGAAATTCCAAAACAGATTATGATTTCCGGCAAGCAGCAAAACAAACGCAATCTACAAGAGTGGTAGAAATGGCAACAGTTGTATGTGCACGTGCGTGTTTACCATGAAAAGCACTTGAAAAGAAAGAAGGTCCGCTAAACCTTCAACCCAGAAGAAAAAACGCTTCGCAGCACGCACCACAGAAACACATCAACAGTCGAAGCTGCGTGTCAAAGGGCACCTGGAAGTGCGAAGAGAATAAGCACAGGCGAGCACAGTAAAACTGCTCATCTGCAGAGTGTAGAAAGAGGTACGCTACACGTTACCATCCATCAACGCAATCCACACCTGCCGACACGAAACGGAGTGCGATTAGCGCACTACTCAGTCTTTTTTACTGTCGGCGTCGCGAGCCATTTTCCAAAAATCGGGTGAGGCGCTGAGTCCAGTGAAATGGCCTCGCAGCCGGTTCAACACATCGAAATGGCCAGTGTTTGGGTTGAACGCATCGCGCTCGTACCGTATCGCCTCCTCAAAGGAGGCAAAACTCAGAAAGCGGATGTTGCTGCGCAGCTTTTGCTTCCGGAACGCGCGGCGTAGGTGAGCGATCAGCGCCCGTTCATACGATGTGCGGCTTGGATCGCTCTCAAACGACTTCATTTCACGAAACATCCGCCACAGCGACTGTAGGAGCGTGGCCCCGCGCATCTTCTGCACCACCGAGAAAAAATCCAACCACAGTTTCGAGCCCACAGAAGAGTCTGCCGGGAATCCGAGCTCAAAGATTGCTAGGGCCTGCATAAGCCGCAGCGGGGCGATATAGCAGTCGCGCCGCATCGTTGTAGGGGAGGATGAAGCACAGCATGGGTTTGGCGCTGTCTGCGACGCCGTAGCAAAAGGATAAACAGGTAGCTCACAGAAGAGAACACGGGCTGGCCCGCCACAGCGGTAGCTGTCCCACGCATGCATGTACTCGCGCACCCGCCCCTGCCTCTCCTCACTCGTCGGCATGTACTCCAGCAGTCTCATCAAGGCGTACACGAACCTACGCTGCCGCACAGGCCGGCAGATCCCGAGTTCTTCCAGCAGATGCGGCACCGACCACGACGGGATTCCCTCTGATGTGAATATGCGCGTGAACTTGCGAGACTGAATACGGCAGCGTGTGTGGGGCTGCATGTCATCGTGGTTTTGCATGCCAAACCGCACTAGCTCCTTCAGTCCACCGCACAGCGTTCGGTAGAGCAACAAGCTCTTCGGCGGCAGCAGCTCCAGAAAAACAGTTCGCACTGTTGTGATCAAAGAGCCGATGAGAAGGCCTACAACACTGGCCATTATTGCCTTTCCGAGGGTAGCCAACGCAAAGGCCAGACGCGACGTCGTGTAGGACTCCTCAATCACCATGAGGGTGATCGAGCGGTTCTGCATCGCCGACGCGACGGCGGTGCTGTTAAACGGCTGCCAGTAGCGTTCAAAATTGGCAGGGATGGCCGAGGTGAGGGCAAGGCGCAATACGGCGTCGAACGCAGCGCGCCACGTGGCGGGTGTGTATCTCGTGCGAGTTTCAGCCGCGTAGACGTCTGCCAATGCGCTCGCGGAGGCAACAAAGTAGACGACGATACCTGCAGTGCAGCTAAACATCGAAAAAAGGTTGCGCATCAGTGACAGCAGAATCTCGCGACTCAGGAGACGCAGCAGAAACACAAAGCGAGTCGTGATGAAGACGGTGGCGTACTCGTTTGGGGATATGAGGCAGTCTGCACGCTCCACCAGAAGCGTCGAGCACAGCGTCACAGCGATGCAGTAGTAAAGAAGCTGAATCACTTCACACAGCAGAAAAAGGCAGTCGCCAAAGAGCACGTATGGTTTTTTGGCGTCGTCCTGGCACATCCCCCAGCGGACGCTGGAGCACGCGCAGCGGTGCACAGCGAAGAAGCACGTCATGATCGCCTCAGCGAGCCCGCAGAGGGTAAAGGCCACCTCAAATCCCAAGAAGAAGTTGAGGTCATCCGAGGTAGCTGATGTAGTAGGGCTGAAGATGCAGCCAAAGACGAGGCTCGCCAACAGAATCACGTTTCCTACGTAGCGGTACAGCCATCGGTGGCAGCTCATCCCAGACATGGTAATCGGGTCCTCTAGCAGAGGGATCATTTCCACCAGGAGCCGGTTCGTGTCTCTCAGGTTGTTGCCGACCCAGAAGAGATACGACAGACACGTCGAGATACAGATGCCAGGAAGTACTCCAAAGCAGTAGATGGAGTAGAAGATGTACGCATCCTCAGTAAAGAATGCGACAAATAGGTCGGAGGTCTCCTCGACATTCGGACGCGAAATGTGCCTACGCGGCACGGCCGCCAGGAACTCCGGGTAGGATACGTTCGACCGCAATGCCTCCACCTCTGCTGAACTACTCCAGTTGATATTCATCCATGCGAGAGACTTGAATCGAACCATGAACACCTGCGCCCGAAGTAGCTCTACTATGTATATAGCGCCGCCCATCACAGCAACCGGGAAGGCAATCTTGACTGCGGAGTTAATGTACATTTTCACCACCCGTTTCGCCTCATGAAAAGGGAACACCTGAAGCTGTCCAAGGCGCAGCACCGAGAGGAATCGCACACAGTAGTAGTTGTTGAATCGCCGCCCCGGTATCAGCACGACGACAACGGCGCACAGCAGTGAGCACGCGGACACGAACGTCATGGTGGCAGTCGAATCATGCGGAATCACCACAATCGACACTGCTACACTCACCACGTGAGCCACACAAGACGTGATTATAAAGACGTTGCTACGATCCAGTGACGCATCAGCAATCCACAGAAAGGCTATAGATACAAAGGTGAGCGCAAAGTTAAAGTAATGCACGTACACGTTGCGGATGACAGCGCGGCTCAAAAACCGTATGACCGGATTCCGACTCAGACGGTCGTGCGTATTGTTTTCTTCCAAAGAGGCGAACTCGCCGCGGCAGATGATCTCTGTCAGTGCTGTAAACTCCTCCACCGCCTCCACTGTCTCCACCTTGTATCCCTTAATGAATGTATTCGGTAATGTGCACAGATTTGAGGTCACGCTGCTTCTAGGCGACGAGCCCCAGACGGCGTTGATGCGACGGCGTCTCAAATCACTGAGCCAAATCTTCATCCGCACAATGACCTCTACCGAAACCTCCGTCTTGAGACTCCAGTGTGTGTACCAAGACGCGCCCTCCAGGTAGTTCTTCAGGTAGTCCAGGACATCCTTGTGAAGGCTCTGCACCACCAAGCGCAAGAAACGCCCCAAGAAGTTCGACAGTCGCAGAAGGGGATGCAGTGTGATAGCGAGGAAGAATGGCACAAAGCAGAAGTGCGTAAAAATAACGAGCATCGCCATCACAGGGGCCTTCGAGACGAGGTTGATATGTTCTGCCCTGAAGGTGGGCAGGATGAGATCCCGTAGCGAGACAGCTAGGCACTTTCTTTTGCTCGAGCAAATGGAGGTCCACATCCGCAGCTCCGCCTCAGCAAGGAGCTGCAGGGCGGCCACATAGGAGATCATCCATATCGTGAAGAACGAGGCAACGAGGTAGACCATACCCCAGCGGACCATGCCTGGAACGCTAAACAGAAGCGACAGCCCCTCCACAAGTCGCAGGCTGCGAAAAACGACAAACGGAACGCCAGCAGGTACGAATCCGATAACCACGCAGAACACCCGAAGCATGAGCCGCACGTAGTGAGAGAAGATGAACTCGAGTCGGAGAAAGTAAAGCGATGCCGCCAACTCCACAGCGAAGACAGAGCTGAACGCTGCCTCCATCGCGAAAAGATTGGGTTTGACAGATGCCATAACGAGCATGCCAATGAGCACCCAGTTCATCTCCTTTCGAAGCAGCGCGCCGGTCCACTGCCGCTCAATGAACCGCTCGCCACGACTTTTGCGCTCGATCATACCAAGCGCTGTCCCCACCACCCTGATGTCGTACGTGCAGCGTGAATGCGGATCCTCGTTGCGGCAGTCCCACTTCGAAGCGTCCGTTATCGTTGGTTTCTTCGCCAGCGGAGACCGCTGTGGAACCTGCCCGCTCAGTATTACGCCTCCCTGACTGTCCAGCGTGTCTTGAACGCGGCGCACAAAGCGGTGTACCGTGGTGTTGGTGGTATGCTCATAGTGAGACGCTTCAATGGCCTCCTTGGCAGCGCGTACGTCGTCTTCCCACATCACACCGTCAAGCTGCTGCCCCAGGGCCTCGATGGTGGCCGCACGGTGGGCATCAAAGAGCCCCTCCTTGCCCTCATTGCAAAAGCGATGTTTGTTCAACTTGAGCTTTGTCTCGTCGCTAATATCGTAGTGGTGCCGAATGGCGTTGTGTGTACCAACAATCACCGCCGACCACCAGTACAGCCACATGACAACACGGAAGACGATGAGCTGTGGCAGCGGTATTTGCAGGCGCACAAGAACACCGCCATCTGAAAGCACAAAGCGGCTCTGCTGCGCACGCAATGTCCATAAAGACTTCGTATCCACATTCGTATTCGCCTTGGGGATCAAAAGAAGCGCAGTGTACTGCGGGCTCACTGTGCTAAGCAGAGACAGGAAAACGCGACACCAATTGCCTTCATGTGTGAGCAGCAGATGATTTAAAGCGATGCTACGCACAGTGGAGCCGATCCCTACAACAGCAATGGGCAGGAACATCAGCAGGTAGACTGCCGAGTATTCGATGGAGCGACAATACGTGCACGTGCCCGGGTGGCGAGGCGCAAACTGACGCACCACAAACGGGAGCTTGAGTGTAAAGAGTGTAATTACGATCGATCCACCATAATAGTCTGCCGCTGCGCATAGCAGCGCGGTGGCGACAACCGCAACATCCCACAAACGCCACAAAGAGAAGGGCAGACAGCACACTATCACAAGCTCCACGCACAGTATGGCAATGTCAACCTTGTTGTGAATCTGCACGGCACTAGTTCGCGGAGCAAACCCCATGTAAATAAGGAGGAAAAGACTGACCAAAAACTGAGCCAGCAAAGCAAACCGCTCGAACTTCGAGGTAAGCAGCTGCAGGCGGCGAAAACGGGAAAGTTGCTCGGGTAGGGGCGGCATGCGACGCCTCTGCATAAAGATTATTTCGCGAAACGCACTGCAAAAGTTTTCTCGCCACACCAGCTGTGTCACGAGTCGCGTCACCTCTCTCAGCATGGCCTTGATACGCATCAGCATCAGGTTTTCCACGAAGATGCGGCATTCTTTGCTGAATTGGTATCTTCGAACTGCACTGAGAAGCGTGTCGATGGCCTGCTGACGTCGGCGCGCGACCTGGGCTTGGTGGAACCGCAACGCACGCTGTAGGATAATAGTCATCCGTCTTATGTGTAAGTAATGGCGCCTCGCTCGACACATTTTCGCAATGGACTGAATATGCACAAGAAGCTTCTCAGGAAGAGCACGGAGGGGTACCTCTTGAGGAGCAGGAAGCACGACCAGTGTCGGTAGCTTCTCGCCCGATTCGACTCCGAAGACCTGGCTCTCATCGACATAGACATCCGCAGCCATCGCCAGGGCAGCAGTGGCGGCGGCCTCAGCTTCTTTTTCAGCAACGAGCCGCAGCTTGGTTCTCCTCACCAACAGCGTGTGGACAGTGCCCCGTACCAGAAAGCCTCTCCCAATGCGCTGCAATTCGGCAGCACAGCACTCTCGCGCCACACAGTGTTCAGCGATACTACTTGCTGATTTTGCCTCCCTTTCCATGAGCGACGCCCACATAGCCACCTCCTTGTCGAGAAGCATACACCGTCTTCGCCTCTCCTTTTGAATCACCTTTCTTCGCTCACGATTCTGCTGTCGAATCCGCGCATACTCTGCTCCTTCGTCGTTGCGCATCGATGCAAATGACGCACGTTCGCGCTGCGTCACGGCCCCGCGCTCCTCCTCCTCCATTATGACAAGAGTCGCCACCATGTCATGTAAAACCAGCGCGCCAGAGATAGCGCCGTGTCGTAACAGAAGCTCCAGCAACGCGGCACTACCCGAGTGCCATCGGAACGCTACATCGTAGAGCGTCATTCCCCTACAGTTGACGGCATTGACCTGATCGGTGACGTCGACCCGGTCGAACAGCGCCTGCATGAGCAAAAGTAGCTGACTGTCTCTGATACTCTCGTTGCAAAGCAAACAGTGTAGGAATGTGTCTCCATTGCAATCCAAAACACAAGCGGCACCGTACTTGGCTACAAGAAGTAAAATCGAAGTAATTTTTCGGGTACAACGAGCAGCGATATGAAGTGGAGTCTCTCCTTGCACGTTTTGTGAAAAGACAAATCTCACCTGAGACAGAAGTAGCTCTGTCAGACAATCTGGAGAGGTGAACGCCGCAGCTCTGTGCAAGAGACTGTTTTGGCGGGTATCACACCACACGCAGAGCCCAGGAGCGAAAGGTGTCAAAAGACTTCGTACCGCAGGGGCATTCGCATTATCTACTGCCTCCAACAGCTGCGGCGTTGGATGAAAGAGAGGTATGCTAGAGAATGAGCTAAAGTTTCCAGGAATCGAGTTGCTAGCCTCAGTTGAAGGCGGAAATTGGTTCATGACGCAAGAGCAGAAGAATTCTACATAAAATCTCCTCTGCCCGTATATATGCGTGCGCGAGGTCAGTCGCAACGCACCGCCAACTCAAAAATTGACCTCACTTTATGCCGCATTGATTGTTACGAAGAACGATTCGGCTGTGGGAGAGGCGTTTAAAGTCAAAAAAAAAAAAAAGCATTAACTTAGTAATACTAGTTGAGACGAGCATAAAATAAGCTCGTGCAAGTGACACTAGTACGCCGACTATTGTCGCTCAGGCGAGGGAGGAAAAGGAGAGTGGGGCGGAGGAGCAGAGGGTAAACAGCCTTAGACGCTCAAGTGGCTCTCTATGTAGTGAAGCATGAGGTCCGGAGCAGTAGACGAAAATCAGTACATAAAGCTGAGGTCCACATTTCACACAGAAATCTGCACATGCTGTGAGATTGCTACCGCTACGTAGCCGCTAAGCCTTGCGCTCGCCGACGAAATGCGCCGAATGTCCAAGTACAGTGAAATACGATCGAAGTAAAAAGAGAAAACACATACACCTCACTAGCAGATATCACTTCAATCAGAAGAAAAAAAAAAAACATGCTTTGTTCGTTCGTTCGGTCGTTTGTTTTGCTTAGCAGGCGGATCTCTGCTTCTAGGCACCTTCGCGATCTATGGCGAAGGTAGATTCTTCCTCCCCCTCCTTGACACCGAGGCACGCCTTGAGTGCGTGAGAAGAGTAGTAGCCTGTAACGCCGTCAGTCCGTGAAGGGGCAAGAGGACGTAAGTACTCCTCATAGTACTCTGCGTTCGTGTAAGATGCAATCGTCTTCACCACGTGCCCGCAGAAGATGCAGAGACGCCTCATATACGTCTTGATCACCGCCTCCGCATGCACTACCTCCTCGTCGAACTGCTGGTGCCTCTTGGAGAACTCAAGCGTATATCGCTGGTTTACCTCTCGGGCGTTTGACAGGCTCTCTGCCCGTGTGGAAGCTTCACATCCCACCGGAAGGGGTACCTCTCCCGACAACAGCATTGTGTTTTCGCTCACCATTTTTGCACGCATAACCAGCTCCTCGTAGAACACCACGAGTGAGTTCGCGATGACGCTGATCTCATACTCGCATTGCAACATAGCCTTAACATTGGAAAGAAGAAACTCGTTGGCAAGAGAGCTCTTGCGCAATACAAACTGCTGCACCGCTGTCAACGCCTGCTTTACAGCTGCATTTTCTTCTGCCATAGCTTCGAGAGCGCTAGACGAGTACCAGCCTTCGACAGCGCTCGAGGCAAGGGGATGCACAACGAAACCCTCCGCGAGCGCCTGATACGCGGATACTTCTCTCGTCAGGGAGGCCACATACTCCCCAGAGAAGCGCTGCATTCTTCTAAACTGCTCACGATTGGCGAGAACAACCATGTAGCGCTTCTCAAACGTCTGCGGCAGCATCGACTTGAGGGTGCTGATAATCTCCAGCTTGTCCATCATGCCGAGTTCAGCTTCCTTTGGTTTTGACGAGAACCACGAGAACATCGTGGCGCTCTTCTTCGGCCTGAGGGCATCACACGCAGCGGCATCGTTGGCTTTCCGCGTCTGGACTAGGGTAGCGAGCTGCTTGTAAAAGGCCGAGAAGGGCCGCTCCTGTACCTCAAAAAGAAAGTACAGCAAAGGAAAATATGCTGAGAGCCTCGACCAATGGTACACAATGAACTGGAAAAGTACATTGCATGCCCCCTCGCTCGTCTCCGAGTCCGTTGGAAACAAGAGATGGGAAAAGGAGTACCGCAGCGCCTCGACGAGTGTCTGCACGTGCACTGCAGAGCGATCAACGACAAACGATCGGCGAGAGAGTGTGCTCGTGAAGCGAAACCATGAGGTTGTCTTACACTGCTCGGCGATGATCCCCGTCGTGCTCACATCTGGTCGACCGTCCCGCCGCATCTCCCTGCATGTCACGTCAAAGACGCCGTAATCGACGAGAAGGTCGGTGTCTTCACCCTGTGGTGCCCAGTAGTCCTTGAGAACCTCAAACGGCGCCAGCAACAGCGACATACGGAACGCGCAAAATTGCCGGGCGTCCACTTCAAGGGGACTCGAAATTGGCTGTAAGACATCAACCTGGGGATCGGCCTTGTACAGCTCATCCGGAGACCAGAGCTCCGTCGCGATGCTAGAGGCTGATCGCCTCAGTTCACGCGTTGTAGAGGACATATTTGCTACACTTGTGTGCCGAGGCATCTGGCTACAGGAGAAACAAATGAATCGTTTTCCAGCGCAGTGGTGCGCCGTCACAAAGTCGAAGTGAGGAAGAAAAACAGAACCCAGAAAGCCTATAGACTTTAACTGAAAGCATGTCAGCGTATTAGCGATTGTAGCACAGTGGGTCCACAGAAGCACGGTGCTTCACCAGCCCCTCCAGCACTAGGGTGCTCACTCTCAGCCCCTTCGTCAGCACAGATAAGGAGAGAGGTCGCTCAACCAGAGTGGAAATAGGCAGCGGGATGATAGCAGTCGCTGCTGCGTGTCGAAGAGACTCAGAAAAAAAAAAAAAGAAATCTAATTTTTGCTCTGATTGCACCGCCATGGACATCTCCCTCTCTCAGTCCTGCACATTAAGCTTGACGTCAATGGCTACGTGTGAAGACAGACGAGGACAACTGCTAAAACAGGAATACCTACCTGAACGCCCGCGCGCGAGTAGCTCAGATAGAGCCAAGTAATGCACTTCCCTCGTCAGAAAGAACAGCCCTAGAAAACCACCACACAGAGAGAGAGAGGTGTGGCCCAAACAGCCCTACTCCGTTCCCTGCATAAAGCAGTACGTGCTAGACCGGGGAAAGATGGTGGTAAGATTTGCCACCGTGGCTACCTGGCCAGGCGAGAAAAAGCCACTGTTCGGGCACGAGCGGCCCACGCAGCGCTGCAAAATCGGCGGCGCAAAGATTGCTCCACTGCTGCCCAAGCTGAGGACAGGAACGTCTGGTTTGGCCAAGGTGTTCAATCCACCGTGCGAGAAGTGAAATGCCGCAGTGGAGGATGCAACAATATTACGACGCGCCTCGCGCGCAACGTTGATGTCCTTCTCGACAAAGATCGGCGCAAGGTTCTTCTCCATGCTGATCAAGAGGCTTGCAGCTATTTCCGTGTCTAGCTCTACGTCATCTACGAGAAAATCCACAGTGTCCGCTTGGCTTAAAGTGATACCCGGAGGAAGAGAAAAGATGAGTTCACCCCTATCTGGGTGCCCCACGAATGGCACAGGCACATGCACATCGCCGTATCGCAGACCGAGAAATACTTTGCTCGGCTTCTCCGCAATTTCGGGCAGTGCGTAAATCTCCTTGACAACCTCCGTGGCAGGCCGGCTGTCCAGCGTCCGCATCGTAGCAACGCCACCCTCGCACACAACATCAGTCACAGTAGCGCTCCCAAGGGAAATCGATGGAACCACACTCGTCGCGTGGGCCTTCAAGAGATTACTGCGCAACACAACCGCAGCCGCACTGCCCCGGTAAACACGGTCATTGATGAAGAAGATCGAGTCCGCCATCTTGCTACCCTGCTCTCCGCTTTCTGTCACACTGCCAATAGGAGGGTACAGTCCACCAACCAAAGGGCACCCCTGGCCCAATGAACTGCTGAGACTGCTGAGATGCGCTGAGAGAACCTGCTCGTACTGGAGAGCAAGGCCAGTATCAAGCATAGCGAAGGCTACCGCTGGCGGCGTTCGATGTGCCGCCACGATCTCGTCTTTCTCCGGAACAGCGTCGAACGTGAATGAGTCTGTTTCCAAGTCCGGAATGCAGCCAAGAATCACTTGAATGTAGCCCCCTCCCAGGCGTTGATGACACACCATCCCTCCCAGCATGTGCAGGGCTCCAGCCTTCACTGAGGACGGTGTGAAACCATTCGCCTTGCACATGTTGAACCAGACGACCTCAGGTGCATCTATCATACCGGTATAATCTACCGAAACGGTCATGTAGCAAAAGTTCGGTGGTCGCGGCAGCCCCGCAGCCGCTACGTCGAACGCCTCCGCAGCAGCGATGCGCGAACGATGATCACCGCTGCTGGCGGCAGTAAACACCACCTTGCGCTGATCGACAGTGAGCTCACGCTTCTCTCGCTCCTTCTCCGCCTGCCGTAGCAGCTCGCAAATTCCCTCCGGTGTGCACGGCTCCTGTGACGCAATCCACCGGCGAGCAGCATCCGGCGCCAGAGAGATGAGTGTACGTCGCCCAAAGGACCGCATTGTGGCATCAAAAAGCTAAAAGGTAGTTGCAAGAAAAGAAGACACAAAAGAGATACTCTGCAGTCTGTCTCAACCAGGAGACTCACACGAAAGCAAAGCTACCAAGAGCAATCTTGATAACCAATCTGAAAAAAAAAAAAAACGCACTGACGCGTTGGAGGAACTAATGCCAGAAAACATACCATTCATCGGAAGTAAGCATCAGTGAGCAGCAGGAGTAGGACGATGGAGAAGCAGGAAGCGATTGAAATGGAACAATGGAGTGAATAATGTGTGCCGAGGACAACACAAGGCCTAGGCAAGCACATCAAATATCTGCTATCGTTTTTTTTTTTTGCGTGTTTGTACGATTCACGCGATTTTGTTGCCGCGCTCCACTATAGCAGGGTATCAGCGTAAAAGAGCTGAGAAAGCCATCGGAAGAAGCAAGAGTTCCTTTTGCACACGTGTGGCATCTGCTGCCTCGCGTCTCGTTGTCCTATTTTAATCAGAAAAAAGTGGAGTTGGCCACCAACCGATACATCGGAAACAAAGAAGATAACTGAGTGATAACAACCATCTCGCCAACAACATCGGTATGAAACATTGTACATCGCTCCCATTCGTTGCCAGTGCTGCAACTGAGAAGCCCATCTCTCTCAAAAACAACAAGAATACAATCCGGTAAAGTGAAAGGCGGAAAGATGCTCTTCAATGGGGAGAAATGCTATTACAGACACGAAAGAAGACCCTCCTTCTCGTCTTTCACTTGCATCTCCTTTCCATCCAACGGAAGACCTCGAGAGTGGCTAGTGCTTGATGGTGTGGCGGACCTGGTCGTTGACAAATTTGTTTCCCTCCACAACATTGTAGCCCCTCACGCTCCCACCGTCGCGCGCGTTCGCGGCCTGAACGACGTTGGGGTTGGCTACCTTTGTGCGAAGAAGGGTGTTGCTCTGACGCATCACTTCATCGCTGATGGAGACATCCTCCAAGTACTGTTTGAGAACCTCCTGCAAACCTCGGTTCTCCTCCTCTAAAAGAAAGCGCTCCTGCGCCAACGCTGCATTATCTAGCACCACCTTGTTGTGCTTCACCCAGAAGCGGTCCAGCGAGAACCACTTCTCATTTGCAGCCGGTGCGCCATTGTCACCAGGCAGGCCATCGTTCCGCTCGTTCCCAAAACCGCTGGTGGCAATACGCCGCTTTGCTTCGCCTTCGGCTGCCGCAGCTGAAATATTCGCCTCGTGCAAAAGAACCTGCTCGCGCTCCGTCTCCATCGGCTTGCACAGCTCCACTAGCCGCAGAAGACGCGCGGCTCGCTTCGAGGTCGCCTGCAGCGCTTCCTCGGTTGCGCTCGCCTCCTTCACAAGCTCCACGAGTGCCCTCGATTGCAGCTGCCGCCACCGCTGCATCTTCTCTTTCAGTCTCTTCAGGTGAGCTAGTGTAGCGTCCCGTTCTGCCTGGATAGCTGCGTTACGGCTTTCCCACTCTTTTGCGTTACGAGCGATGTTGGTGCGCCACGAGGAAACGCTGCTTTGCAGTTTTTCGATCTTGCGCAGCTGGGCAGCAATACGCTCCGTTGTGTCCTGGTCCTCCTTACACTTCACCGTGTACTCCTTCATGTTTCCCTGTGCAGTAGACATGAAATTCTTGTAGCGTGAGTCCAGCTCACCGCGGAGAGCATCCTCGGCCTTGCTGAGGTCTATTTCCATCTGCCTCTTTTCCTCTTCCATCTTCTCGGCAGCCGTTTCGCGACCCTCAGACGTCTCCTCCTGCAGCTTCTTCTCCAACATCTCTGCCTCGGCCGCCATGTTGTCCAGAACCAGTCGCAGGTCATCCATCTCAATCCGGTGCTTCAGCTCCAACTCGGCCCTCTCATACTCGAAGTCCTGCTGCATCTCTACAACAGTGGCTTCGAGCTCTCCCTCCAGGTCCTTTGTGCGCGCAACGTGCAGCTCTCGCAGAGAGCTGACAACATCCATGTGAGAGCGAAAGACATGACGACACTGCTCCTCCGCCACACTCAGCTGCTCCAAAAGCGCCGCAGAGGAGGCTTCCTTTCGGTCCAGAGTCGTCTCGAACGTCCGTCGAAGCACCTCTATTTCGGCCACTAGCTCCCGCTGCTTGCACACACGCAAAAAGCGCATCCAGCGAGCATCGATGGACCCAGAGACTGTGTTGGACATATCCTTCTCTTCCGCAATAATCTCGCGCAGGCGACTCTGCAATAGCATCAGCTGCCGACACCGCTTTTCCGACTCCTCCGCCCGCATCCTCTCGAGTTCGACACCACTAAGGATCTTCCTCCGTATGCCCTTTTTGGATGCTTTCTTGACGACTGGCATTTTCAAGACTAGGGTTGATACTGAGAGACTACAAAAAGGAAAAAAATCGAGGTCACTTGCTGACTTTGTCAAGTCGTAATGCGACTTGAAGGTGGGACACACGCACTCGCCCGCCAACCAATCACTCACTGAGGCAGAAAACGGTTAAACAACACACAAAAAAAAAAGGAAGAGCAAAAAATAAGGACATGTAAAAGTGATGAATGAAACAAAGGGCTTTGAATACCAAGCCAATGTAGCGTACCAAAGGGGGCGTAGTAATAAACATCCGCCCACCTCACTCACGCAGACGCCTCTTCGCATAACGCCGGCCACATTGTGTGGGAGAGGATGAGGACGCGAGAGCTAGCACAGCTTCCGTTTCGTCTGAGACTCATCGCGCTGCATTTTCGTCTTCCGGAGCATGAGGCAGACCTCACCTCAGAAAAAAACATTTAGTCCCCTAGGTGTATAATCATGCTGCATCCAAAAGGGCATCCTTCCCACGACAGCAATGGCCCTTTTCGTTATTTTCTTCTGGTATCCCACGAAACGACAGTCAGTCGACAGTATGTGTAGAAGAGTGCAAGTATGATGAATGCCACAAACGAAGAAAAAACTCTCGCCTCAATGCGAGGACGCTGCAATTCAGAGGCCAGACAAAAAAAAATACAAAACACTGACAGTAGTCCCTTTGACGAGTCGCATAATCCCTCAGTGCATCAAAACGCAGCTGATCCTCCATCACAGCGAAAAACGTTACTTCTTCTTCTTCTTCCGCTTTGCCAACTCCTTTTCAAGCTTTGCGATCTCAGCCGTCCTGCTGTTCTCCTCCAGGCAGCGAATCACCTGTGTCACGACGCTGTCCTTCACACCAGCACCATATGACTTCAACATGTCCTGAAAAATTCGCAACGTGGCCTGCCAGTCGTGCCCTCTTGTTGTACCAATGATGAGAGAAAACATCGCAGCAGGGAGTTTTGGAATGGCCATGCGCGTCTTGTCGTAGGCCTCAGCTGCCTCCCTCCACAAATTGTGTTTTCCTAGCAGCGCAAAGTAGACGAGATACGTGTTGTTGTCTCGCTGCTCGAGAGGTGTGGCGTTAAAGAACTCGAGGGCCTCCCGCCATATGGATGATTTGCTCAGGCTACTTAGCACCGTGTTGACCGTCGTTGCGTTCACCTTCACCCTACGACTGCCCATGAGCGCATAAGCATCTTTGACCCTCTCCGGGTGTTCAACAGCGGCGCTCAAGGCGCAATTGTACAGCAGGGTTACCGCTGACGCGTCAGCCTTGATGGCTGTTGGAAGTCCTTTCACCACCTCCAGTGCTTCAGACCACTGTCGCTCCTTTGCGTAGAGGAGCATCCTCTCCGTTAGCCCGGCAATGTCGGCAATCACGCTCGCCGCCGGCCCGTCATCAAGCTTGCGGGGCAGGTTAGCGGCTGTGCCTCCCGTCAAGCGCGAAAAACCGATATCGCTGACTCGTACATCGCTAAGCGGCTTACGGCCTACCTTCAGAAGTGCCTCATTCACGAAAGCCACGGCACGGGGCATCAGCTTCGCCAGCGGCACAGACTCGTTTGTGGAGTCGGCCAAGTGGACAATCTCATCAAGCATGTTCTGTTCGTAAAGAATGGGCAACAGCTTGCGTAGGCCGCGGCCCCGAGCCACTGGTGCGGCCATCTGCACTATCGCACTCGCCTGCCGCAGCACCTCCTCTGTCGGATGTTGCGCGGCTGTCATCGTCGCAACGCGTATGTGAATTGCCTGGAGACCTATCTTGGCGACTTGTCGATGGATCTCCTTGAAGGCCTCCTCGGGTAGCTCGTTGTTCAGCGCCTTCATCGCGACGGCGCCAAGCACTACAGGGTCGTCCTTGTTCAGTCCTCTGGCAGCGATTTCAGCTAGGAGCGCCTCCGTTTGGCTCTTGTCCGAGCGCAGAATAAGCTCTGCGTAGATGCTCTCGTCCACATCCGAGGACGCTGTCAGCTGCTTCAGCAATGTACGGCGATAGGTGCCACGTTCGGAGGTCGCTATAAGCAGTTTGGCTTGCACGCCCAGGCGACCGCTCTCCGTCAGATTCTGAGTCGCGTAGGTCACAAGCTCTTTGCGGGGCCCCTCCTCCAGCAGCTGGCTCGCCCTCAGCAAAGCAAGATCCATCACATCGCTCCCGCTGCGAAAGTTTGAGCGACTTCGCTTGGCGAGCTCTAGCGCGTCCTCCCATCGCCCATTCCACGCGAGAATCTGGATTGCTCGCAGGATGATACGGCTGTCTAGGTGCTGCTTCTCCTCTGCTGTCAAAGCTCCGAATGCTGCCAAGAAGTCGGTGCCGCCAGACACCAGCAAGTGTGCCTTTCGCACCACATGATCAGGAAGCTTCGCCTTCTCCATCGCCTCGAGAAGAACGCGCTTAAGGTCGAGCCGCTCGCTGGGGGGCGCGGTGCGAATGCGGTAGGCCACAGACGCAAGAGCAGCAGGCAGCAGCGCTGAGGCCCGCGTGCCAAAATCAAGCATCTTCTGAAATATCGAGAGGGCAGTATTAGCAGAACCTGCGACGAACAACTCGCCTAAGAGCTCCGTGACCGCGGTGCGCTCTGCCTCAAACGACACTTTGTAAGTGCGGCGCTTCACCCATTCCTTCCCGAGGGTTTCATGCTCCTGTTCTCGCACGACTGCGAGGCGCTGCAGCTCCTCTTCCTCCTGTTTCTTCTGCAGCTGTTGCAGCTCCCGCTCGCGCTGCTGCTCCCATGCATCCACCGAAAAATTTGTTGTCGCCGAACTACCAACAGCTTCCTCTGCTGCCGCTTCCACTGTGGCGGTGCTCACCGAAGCAATGGGAATACTAATAACCGGCTTGACTTTGCGGGCATGTGTTGACGCGTCCTGCAGCTTTGCACAGACAACGGCTGGCTGAATGACGGCCTCAGGTAAAGGCTGTGGCACTACTTGCTGCCGCACCTCAAACAAGGGCTTGTCTTCGGTAATAAAAACCTCCTCGACGGGAGGTGTAGCTGGCGCCGTAGACTCTGCCGCAGTAGGGGGAGGCAGTGACGGTGACGCTGGCGCCGCTACATCGCGCAGCTCTGTCTTTGTGGCAAACAAAGAGGTCAGGCTCGGAGGCGGCTCGAGCGGCAGGCCTCTCTCTCTCTGTGTGGCAGGAGTTCTCGCTGCAGTGGCCTTTGCTATGATAACAGGAATCTCAATTAGAGGCACCCTCTTCGCGATCGTCCGCTCCTTCGGTTGTCCGGGACGCGCTTGCTGAGGAATAGGTGCTCTCTGTGCCGCCAAAAACTCCTCCACCTTGTAGGATACACCACCCAGAGAGCCCCCTCGCTTCTTACTATGAGACTGGATCTTCTTGAGCTGCTGTGCGTATTGCTTGGCACTGTGCTCCAGAGGCTGAACTGCGCCAACACGCTGAGCAGAGTCGAAAATGACCTTCGCGGCAGCCGCAAAACCGGAAATGGGCTTTTTATATGGAGGCGGCATCTGTACAGCTTACTTTGGGGGTTGGCGAAAAAAAAAGGCGCCATAGGAGAGAGAAAGCACCCAACAATAAGATGAACGAAAAAGCCGCGTTTATGAAAGGGAGTCGTTCCTAACTGCGTGTGAGAGGTTGCCACTCCGTTTTGCGTGACAGAAGACCCGTACACCAGGTGCAACGCTGCCGCCCGGCAATCAACAGGCAGACGGACAGACAGACAGAGTGAGAGAGAGAAACATAAACCCACGCTCTAGTGCTTTTCCTCTTCCGAGCCCTGCAACACTTTGCAGCACAAAAAAAAACACCACCAAGGCTACATATGTGACGGTTGTTCGCAGGCATACAAGAGCTTACTGATGTCAACTTGTTTTGAGGATGCATAGGAGTGACCGATGGTTTCTCACATCTAAACAGAAATATGGGAGCAGTTCGCCACAGCAAACAGCGGTGGGTACTTGACACGGAACTCACAAGTGGAGCGCTGCCCCGTACGTTGCGCCAAATGCATCGTGCAGGCGGCAGGAGTCCACTATCATTTGATATGGTTGGAGCAGCAACACATAGACGTCCTCCTTGCAGTCAAGCAGCTCCTCGACAGAGTGAATGGGAATGCGGTCTTCCCCGACACAGACCTCTATCAGAGAAACTTGCCGTAGCAGCTCGATTTCCTCCAGAAACGCTACCCGAGAAATTGGACGCGAGACGTCCATGCACTTCCGCTGCGCCTGCTGCGTGATGGCCAGAAGGCGCTCCAGCGGTAGACGACAGTGCAGGTCCCTCTTCCTGATGAGCTCCTCTGTCTCTTTGCCAATGACAGCCACAGTGATGAACAGTACGGGCATTCGCATGGTCGTGATAAACTCCACAAACCTGTCGTGGAAAATCTGTCGCACAACACTATGGATCTCCCGCAGCGTGATAATGCCACCAGTGGATGGGACGTCGAATCCGCCATCCTGAATACGCATTACGACACTACAAATAGCAGCGGACGCAGACTGCAAAAGCCGCCGCACGTCGCCATAGTGCGACGCCGTCTGCGTGCAGAGCTGATTGACTGCCTGATCCGCAAAGAGTTTCGGCTCAATTGCACCAACACGGTGCAAAAGAATCTCACGCAGCTCCTGAGTGCCATACGACGAAAACACAAGCTGATTGATCACGCCAAGGCGGCTCTTCGTCTTCGCATCTAGCTGCAGCTCCATGCTGTTGGAGATGGTGATCAGCTTACAGTTGGCGTACGGAAGGGTAAGCCAATCCACTACCTTGAAGAGTCCCTTGGAATGCTTTTCGAGAATTTTATCCACCTCGTCGACCACAATAACGCACAGAGAGGACGGCTTGCCTCCCCATCCATGCCGGAAGCGCTTCTCAATGTTGGATGCGCACTGCGCCACCGGGCAGCGCTCCGCCACACCAAGTCTTGCCTTTGTCAAATGATGATGGAGAGTATAATAGATATCGGCGCTCTTTTGAACAACGAAACCATTAAGGAACACGGCGGTAGGTTTCGGATCCCGCCGTGACGCCAGTTGCGCCAGCACAAAGTTCACGGTAGCCGTCTTGCCTGTACCAGGCATTCCAAATATTTGCATGGTGCGGTACTTGTCATCTTCAAGGAACTCTTGTATTGCGCGCGCGTGGTCCTCCCTGCAAACAAGGTCCCTTGTGGAGAGGGTGCTCGAAATACTCAACGCCTGCACGCCTTCCTTAAGCGCCCGTACCACATCCTCCTGCTGCGTCGCTCGCCGGCTGCGCTTCATTTCCGGCTCCCCAGCAATCCTCGTCTCTACTGAGTGCAACCACGAATATGGAAAAGGAAAAAGCAGAAGTACAAACATTAAAACAAGTAGAATGTCGATTCTCTGAGTGAGGAAAAGTGCTAATCGATATGCTTTTCCAGAGGCAGTACAAAATAAGTCCTACCCCCAAGCCATTACACGTCTTCCCGTAACGCCGCTTCCAACCGCTCCAGCCACCGCCTGCTGTTCGACAGAACGAAGGGAACGTGAGAATGCGCAGATTGAAAGGCACGCCCTTCCGTAGACGTTCAAGGGAAGGCATCCTGTGCTACTCTATGGCACGCATTTTTTCGTTTCTGACCCGCTCCTATGAAGCAAAGAGCTGCACGTCAGAAGTTCACGTGGACGACGCCTATTGCGTTGCTTGAAAATACCAGCAAGAGAGGTGAAAGCGAAAGGGGGACCTCGAGTGTCTTCAGTGTCCAGACGAATAACAAAAAAGCGGCCCCACAAAAGAAACACAGAGCTGCACTCACCACTACTATGCCAGACGCCCCGTTCACCCACTACCAAACCCGAAAAGTGCATGGAGCAGCGACCGCCTCTTCAGCAGCTTATCAGAAGTCACCAGGCTAATTTTTCCATCCCGAACAAAATAGAGCTCCCTCCACATCGGAAGCACGCCAAGAAAACGATAGCCGCTATTACCGTACTCTGCCATGCCCCTGTCCCACTTAAACTTACGCTGGTATGTTCCTTCATCGAGCTTTTCAATTGGCACCGACTCGAGATAGCCCTTTTTCGCAAATCGCGCCTCATCGACCAGAAGATCGTGGATGCGCTCGCCATGGTGCATTCCACCCCACGGGCATCCCATAGATGCGCCCGGCGCTAATAGACCATATGCTTCCTCACCCTTGCCTTCCCGACGAAGACGCAAGAACTCTTCCACTACCTCCATGGGTACACCCGTAAGATATGCTCTCTCAAACGAATACCTACACAAAGAGCACCACCGTGCTTCAAGGGACACAGAGGCGATATGATCAAGTGTCTCTACAAGGACACAATTTTTTTTTTCGTCGTGCTCTACAACCGAAATAGCAACTACTGCCACGGTAACAATAATGGGGGAATAAATAACACACCTATCACCAGCTGACGTCTTGATAAAATCAACAGTGCTTTTAGAGGTGCCCCCGAGCGATGATAATAATAAAGAGAGAAGCAAAGCGATGTAAATTGAGAGAGAAACAACGGGAACATTCACTGGGCTACAGCCACCACCCTTGGTGCACCAACACCAAGTTATCCTCAAAGAGCTACGGAGTAACAAGGATGATGGGCAAGAACATCCATCAGAAGTTCCAGACCCCGTTTGCACTAAACCCTTCACTAGACTTCAGAAAAGCAGCACGTCCTCGTCAACCGCTTTAACTGCATCCTGAAAAATCAGGTCTCGCATAATTAAAAGTCCCCAAAAAGAACGCATGTGAATAGTTATTTCTATACGCCCATTCATGCAACAACCTATTTCACGCTCAAAAGCTTCTTCTACGAAATGCCTCTCTCGGCGAACAATCGCAGAACTCAAGCGCAACGGAGCGGTGAAACTCTTGCTTTTCCTTCTCGCCTGCCTCGACCGCCTTCCGCGCGCCCTCCGCAAGGACGCCCGGGTATGTTGGATCCAGAGCGATCCGTATTGACTCCGCCACATCGTCTTCCGGCTCCTCCGTTTGCTCCTGCAGCATCCTCAGGAGCCGACCCTTGTAGTCGCCCCAGTCTCCACCCATCAACCGCACGTGATCCTTCAGCGCCTTCTGCCGCTCCAGCCCCATTGTCTTCGTCCGCCACTTTTCCATATTCGGTGGCTTGGCGCCAGGGATGCCATGAATGAACCCAAAGTGCCCGATAGACTCCGTTTTATGCAAAATCCACACCTCCGACCGAAGTTTTTTTGCCCACTGTGGATGGCATTCAATTGCAGGCTCCAAAAATCTTGTGCGAATCTTGCCAGAGTACCGCGCCGGAGCGTCGTAATAATCGAGGATGACAAAGCGCCGATTCAGCTTCACCTCATACTCGATAGGGTGTGGTGCATCTGGAAAAAGCAATGCGTGAATATTCGTACAGCACAGGGCAATCACACCGTTTTCCACCAGGTGTGGTCCTACGGCTTCAAAAAACGCCTCCAGCTTTCCAGCGTAGCCCTGCGATGTTGGCGCATAGGGGTCATTTTCTCCATCCCATAGAGCAGACACGATTTCTTCATCCGGGTAAAAAACAACAAGGTCGTATTTACCCTTTCGGGGGCCCTCATCCATCCCATCAGTGACATCTGGAAACATCTCCGCCACCTGAAAACTGACATTCGACAGCTTTGGCGAGCGAGCTGCATCCTTTCGGCAGGCCTCAACGAAACGCGGACGAGGGTCCACACCGCGCACCATCGGCACGTGGCACAGCTTTGTGACAAACGCCAGCACACCTGAGCCTGCATTCACCACAAGCGCCTTATGCAGCATCAGAGGTCCTCGAAAGTTTAGCAGCCATCTTTTGAGGAGTAAAATCGGTTCCTGAGTGAATTTGCTAGGCATCAGAGCACCATAGGGCGGGTGCAGCCGAATTGCTTTCGGCAGCGCCGGCTTCACGGACGTCCCTTGTTCGAAGGAGGAGAAGCTGCGGATGAGCTGCACATACTCTCCGTAAAGCAAGTGGGTGTGCTCTGCTACCGGAAAGTATTCCTCCACATAGGCCACAAAACGCCGCCACAATACCTGAGACCATTTGTAGTTGTCAAAGTACAAATTCTGCACACCAAAGCTCTGATTCAGCTCGGCATCATTGAAGTCCATCAGCGTCCAAAAGTCGCGGCGGATAAGGACACGACCAAGGATCTCTTTTTCTCTCAGATACAACGTCAGGACATCTTGGGTCGCAAGTACAGGATACTCTGATCGGCACAATGCCCGCACACCCAGGCTAACTTTGTGAATAACCTCAATACGATTCAGTGGCGCAACGAAATGGCCCCGCTTTAAGAGCGCATACACCGAATCAATCGACTCGCTCCCGTCCATTGGTATATAACCGAGAGGATAGCGAGCCGAGTCGACAGTGCACTCTGGTCGCAGGGTGAGCCATCGCCGTTGACCCGAGCGCCCCGTGAGCAAGACCACTTTCCTCATTCTCCCATCCTAGAGAACTTGCGAGCGGTGTGCGCTTCTGAGAAGGCCACCCAATGGCTTTTCGTAACGAGAATCGCGCAGGAAGCAGCTCAGCAGAATCCGTTCCAATAAAAGAAAAACAGGCCAAGAACATGAAAAGAAAAACAAAAGAGAGTGATGATTGCAGTCGCAGCAGTGTCACAATAAAGAAAACTCTCGCCTTTCTAAGAGATAGAAAAACACACTGAAGGCAAGTGGCAGTAACTCCGCCGCGAAGAGCACCGCGGAAAATTACCCGCAGCATCCATTCTTGTCATGACAGCTGTGCGAGAACAGCTCACCAGAACCGCAACCGTGTACACAAACTTCAGCACAAAAAACGTTGAGGAATGCGCTTCCCTCTTTTACTCAATTTTTTTTTTTGCGTGCAAGGAGGAAATACTTCCATAACCATTGCATCACGTACATTAATTCCATAACCGTTTTCACTATTCACAGATAGAGAACCTTGAGAAGAAACAACACAGTCGTGGTAATCACTTCACATGACATGCTGCACCCACAACTTCACCTCTTCGTTGAAAGTAATTCCTATACGCAAAGCTGCGGCGCCTCGTCGTGGATACTACTGCAAGCCATTCACTGAGGGTTGCACGAAGAAAAGAAGTGTTGCTTTTGAGGGCAGAAAGTCGTCCCCTTGTCTGACAGTGACGTTATGTTCAGTCCCCGAGCAGTTGCTGTTCGTACGTTTGGGGCAATGACCCGGCGCCCCTGGAACGCTGATCAGCGCTGCGCGTAAATAAAGGCGAAAGAGGTGTGGAATGATGCTACTGGGGGCAGCACCCTCTTCCTGGCGACGTTGGCTCTGCAGCCGCGTGGCAACGTGTGCGGTAAAACGGGCTCCAGCATCTCCGCGAAACCTCTGCGTACGGTGCCGTCAAAAAATGACCGTGGCGCGCAGAAGCCAAGACTCCCCTAAGCACCGCCAGATCCCTCATCAAGCGGCAAAATATATTCCCGCTGGTCCAAAATAACGTAACACCAGCTCAGCGATTCGCCTGCAACTACCCTTGGTCATTCACAACGGCATGTCACCTCCGCAACCTAGCTCCGCGCGCGGCATCGGCAAAAAAAAAACGTGGGCGATCGTGTTATCAGTGTCGCTGTGGGGATGCCTGGGCCGCGTCGTGGGTGTGGGGCCGCCTGCCCTGGAAAGAAGGCGCGCTGGAGAGCCCGCTTCGTCATACGCAATCGCACCGCCGTGTTCCTTTGAAAAAACGTCCGGGGGGGGGGGGCGCCATAAAAGTTGTCGGCGCTTAACAGCCATAGCTCTTTGGCGCGCCGGAACTTTCGGGCGCCGCTCGTGTGACTCGGGAGCCTTGTGCGCGTGCCGCCGCCTCTTGCGCTCCGAACGCCGGCGGGGCGTGGGGACCGGGCAGGGGGGGGGGGTTGTTGAAAGCAATCGCCGCCAAGGCGCCAATGCCCCGGCCCATGCCGCGCCACCAAAACGGCTTTAAAGGCTCGGGGAGCGCGTCTCGAATAGGGGCCAAATGGGAAAACCGGCTGAGGAAACCGTCGCCATTGGCTAAAGCGCAGAAACCCACATGCCGTCAGTTTCTCCTCCCCGATGGTCTGCTGTAAACTTCCGCCCCCTGCGCGCACAGAGGCCGCGCGCACTTCTGGGCCCCGATGCCGCGCAACAAAACCCCGGGTCGTACCTGTAATCGCCTAGAAATTGCATCCTCTTCTTGACTGTGAAAGCGTCGGATCGCCATTTCCTCGGAAACAAAAGCTGTCCCACACAACCCACCCAATTGCACAACCTTGCGCCCAGCCGCGGTCTGTAGTAAGGTTTCTCCTTGACCATGTCATTTCCCTCCCTGTGAAAATACAGATTTTGCAATACAGACGGCTTCTCAGCCGCGCTGTTTTCTGAAGGTCCCCTGTCGTCACTAAGCCGCCCCAAAACCAACCACGGATTCACCTGGTTTTCCCACTCGGCGGTGGGGTGCCGGAGGTCTTTCCGACGTGGCCGCGCCCCTGCACATACAATCCCCACTAACTTCACCTTACATACGCAAAGACCTGTCTTACCCAATGGCTGCCTCTACGCAAAGGAGCTCCACGGCAAAGAAATGCGAACGACTATCCGTACAGGCAGGGGGACGCCGTTTTCAGAGAGAGCCCAAACCGATAGCAACTCTTCAGATACACCGTCTGCAAAAACTTCCGCGCAACTTTTCCACAGTTACTACCGAGAGCGGCTTACATCGCACAAAGAAATCTCTTTCAAACACAGCCTCGCAGTATCGCCGCCATATTTTAGCTCACCTTCTAATACTATAACAACCTCCTTAAAGTACATTACGTGGACGATTCAATGCTTTCTCCTCCCCTCCTTCGAATCCTTGCGACACCCTCTCCCACTGTACCGTGGAAATCTTCCCGAGCGCCAGCGCCAGGCTACACGGGTTAAGGTTAGGGTTCCATTGGCGGTATGTAAAAACACAAAGGCAATCGAATGGCACTTGACCTTATAGTGGGAGGGGTTAATAATTTCTGGGCAAAAGAACTGAAAGGGAGTGGGGGTGGTTGGTGGGATGTGGTGTTGGATCTGGGAAATTTGACCGATAGCTGAGTCGGTGTTCTTCTATCCGTGGAAAAGGAATCCTGAGTGAGTGTGTGTGTCTCGGAAACCCACTCCTCACTTCCACTTGTGACGTGTGACCGGCTGGGTACCATAATGTTTCCCGATTGGAAATTATGGTCCCAGGTCGGCAAATATGTACTTGCATCTGTTTCTATGGATTCTTACTTTACTGTTGTCCCTCTATCTCTTCTCCAAATGTATCCGTTAAGTAATCACACTAAGTGGAGTTGATGCGGCCCGCGACGAAAAAACGACTACACAGACTTAAACGATCCTCCCGACACATACTCGAATCCCTGCGACGCAAGCGCAATATTTCCCGTTCCACAGATTCATCCGCATCACAAATGTCCGACAAACAGGAACGCCTCACAGAGGCAGAGCTGGACAGGACACTAAAAGTTTACCTTGCGCACAAGGCAACCCGTTCCATGGCGGAAATTGCAAAGAAGCAATACATGGAGGGTAAAACGAACACAAGCGAGTTCCTGGAAATGACAGCGGCAATGACGGACTGCTTGACGGAGGCCCACAATATCTTCGCAGACAAGGAAATCCAAGAGGTGATGGACATGGAAGATAAGTGGAAGGAAGCCCGGGCAAGAATTAAAGCGGCAAAGGACCCATTGGAGGGATATAAATCCAAGGTCGAATCGGCGATCCTGGCGCACCAGATGTCCCCAATGGCCGCGGCAACGGCGACAATTCTACTCGGTTTGTCCGGACCAGAGTCACAAGAATTGAGCATCGAGGTGAGAGTTGCCGAATGGCTGTCCATTTTTGTCGATGAGACGTGCTCGTCGCGATTGCTTGCTTACAACGTGCAGGTCGCCGAATCCGTCGCAGGAGGGATGCGACAATGGCGTAAAGTGTTGAAACGGCTGGACGCACCTCTCGTTCCGGAAACGGAACGACTCGCACACCTTAACCGTATCACACTTGAAGCGGCTGAGAACGAGAAGCAGCGGAGCACCACCCAAAGGATCGAAGGAGGAGGCACGCACACAACACGCCCACGAGATATTTTTCGGACACCGCCAAGAGACGGCAGCGATCTCCTGGAAGGCGGCGCGCCGTACGCACCCATCATCGGAGCAGATGGCTCGCAAGTCGCCGCCCTGGATATGAGCAGCTTCGGTGCCCTCACGGAAGAGTCCCAGTTAAGGGTGCAGGACACCATTACGCATCTTATGAGGGAACAAAAAACGGCACCGCGAGTTTCAAATCATACCCAGGGACCCCGCAATTCTCAGAACAGCGGGAGAGGGGTAGGATACCGGGGCAATTACCGAGGAAATGGCGGAGGTAATCGGCACGGTAACTACCGCGGAGGCGAAGCGCAGGAGGACTTTCCGTCCGATTCAAAAAGCTAAAGCCCGACGGGACCACCGCCGACGTTTCGAGGAAGGAACCCACACACCACCGAACAATTACATGCGGTGTTGCAAGATCATTTGCAAAAGAAGTGTGGGGAGGTGACATGCGCGCAGGTAAGACATCGAATATGGAACTCGATGCAATCTACAACGCATACCTTCCAAAGAAACGGATCGTTCCGTCGGACACGATGGTGCACCTTGATTGGAAACGCGCGCAACAGCTCGCGGCAAAGGTGCACCGTCACGGCGTCGTTTATTTCCCCATCTTCATTATGAAGCACTGGATCGCAGGGCTTTTGGAGAAAGGGACGCGGGACTCAGCAGAAATACAGCTGAGCATCTTCGACTCCGCACCTTCTCCCATAGTGGAAGATAAACTGCGCAAGCACTTTCATATGGTCTGGCCGGCTTTGCGTTTGGTGAAGAGATTTTCACCACGTCAGGAACGCTATAGCGACGACTGCGGTTTGTACATGTCTGCCGTATTTTTCGGCGATCATCTGGACATACAAATCGACCATAGCCAAGATATGGCAAAGTGCATGCGGCGCCTGCTGTACGCGGCGTCGAAACACCACCCGCCACGCGAATATTTCCTCGAGAAAATGAGGAAAATTCTGACAAACCGCCCGGTGTCACGGAAAGATTTCTTCTACAACGAAATCGAGCACAAGCCGTGGTTGAAGAAAACCACGGCGAACCGTGAAGACACTTTTCACTTGGGTGGTGGCGAAAGGCGCGCAACGAAATCCACGAACCCGAAACGGGATTCCAGGCGCGCAAACCAGCCGAAAGCACGTGCTCCAAAGCCACCTCCTCGGCAAAAGAAAAAGGAGGAAACGGTGCGCAAAAAGATGGACCGGGCTGAGCGCACAAAGCGCACGCCACAGACGCCTGTACCCGCGTCAAAAGCACCTTCCCGTAAACGTCCGGAGAGATCCGCAATGGATGCCCCACTCCCACGGCGAAAGGCCGCGAGGAAAAGTGACAGGAGAACACCAGCGACTTCCTCAGGTAGGAATGGAAACAAAACACGCTCTTTAAACTCGAGCGAATTTCCATCCGATGATGAGGATCTGCCGGTGATCGACCTCCCGTGGAGGAAGAAAAACTCCGTCACACGTACGCCTGAGCATGCGCCAAACGACGCCACGGTGAGCTCAGAAGGCATTATCCCGACGAACGTGTCACCACACGTTCAGCATGGGAAATGCATTTCTGAGTGGACAGAAATCACCCTCGCGGAGGCGAACAAACATGCCAGAAAGGTGTACGAAGCAGTCCTGGATCACCTGTGGGCTGCGACGGCTCTGGCGCGAGTCGGGGATGGTGTGGCACACGGTCTGACCGACACAGCGGTGGGACAGCATCGCGTGAGGCACAAGCTGACACCACTGCAGCCTTACAGCGTCCAAGAGATGCTGAAGCTTCTCCGAAAGAAGATCCACATGGTCGATGCCTCACCGACCGACCCGAATGGGGTGACCTTTCGAGAAGAAAACCGAAGCGAGGAGGTGACCCTCGACTCCTCAATCGACGAACTGTACCTTGTCCGTGGACCGTCGTTACCGACATTATACGACGTGATTAAAGGATACAGGTTTCTGCTTGGCGCATGTCTCCGTGAGGCGCCGGAAGATATGAATGGCGTGCGCTATCCGAGCCATTACGTTCTCACAAAGGACGCCTCGGAGGCAACGGTGGGAGTCTACGTTCCAGCGACGTGGACGCACTACCAATCGTCGAAGAGACAGCGTGCCCCACGTCACGCGTCACGATACATTCCTCTTCCGCGAAGTGCGGCATCAGAGGCACACCAGGATCCGTCCGATGGCCAACGGCCGCGCCTGGTGAAAAGAAAAAGATGGCCAGGCGACGGCGCCGGAAGGGACCCACTCCAAGAGGACGAGGAGGACGGTGGGCCGTACAGCGTTCCAGGAAACCAGAAGGGTGATGGGTACGCGGACGTCGACGCGAACATCTCGACAGAGGCAATGCGCGCTCTCGAAAGCCTCCGCTCCAATCCTTTAAACATGCAGGGCAGGCCTCTTTCAAAAAACGAAGAGGCAGAGGTCTGCCCGAGAAACTGGTTCCTCTTCGCCGCGAAACCGCCACACATCTCACAGCTCGCATGGAACTTGGTGAGGCCCGACACTCGCGCACACCACTTGCGATGGTTGACGCGAATCAAGTCGATGAACTCGGAACAGATGCTCATGCGCTTTCCGGCGGCATGCATCGACTTGATTCTGTCGACCGCAAGGGCCCGCAAATGGAAGTGGGCAACCACCGCGAAGGCCTTTGCCGCGGTGGCGGGTGCGCTGCGCGACCTGCCGCTCTACTCGACGCAGACGCGGGGTATTCGCCTCCAGGACGATCCCGAGTGGCGAAGCGCTTTTGGCACGGTGCAGCGCTACATGAAGGAGTCGGTGCCGGATGCGCCTCCCTTCGTTTCGCGTCAACAGGTCGAGAGGATCTCCAAACGGCTCCGCTTAGGCCATCCACGCGCCGCGCTGTTCCTCGCCATGATGTGGGGATTCGCAGCACGAGCGTGCGACATTTCCACGCTCCGAGCAAAGGACGTGACGCTGTTCCCGGGTACATCGACGGATACATACGTGAAGGTCACGCTGACGATCCGCAAGGGAAAGGGTGCCAAAACACGTGGCCCATACCCGATCCCATCGATGCTAACGAGGGACCTCGCAGCGACGCTGCAGGAGATGCTGGTCGAGAAAAGACCATCCGAGGAGCTTTTCTCACCACACGTGGAGGAGCTGCGGGCGCTGATCGCCCAGGAGGTGCGAACAGAGATGCGAGGTGCACAGCTGCCCTCGATCCGGAAAGGCGCGCTCCGTTGTATGGCGGAAGCGGGTGTCCCGTTGAAGGACCTGTTGATGATTTCCGGGCACGCGAAGCAGGCCACGCTGCTGCGCTATCTTGGGTATGGCCAGCAGCCTACGGTGGAGGCCGAGACCGCAAGGGACAACGCCGGAAGAGCGCTATTCCAGACCCTCTAGAGGCGGCGGCTTCCGTGTTCCGTTTTCGATCGCAAGAGTCATCGTGCGCGAATCTCGGAATCGCACCACAGGAGGTGTCGGCCATGGTGGACCAGATGTCCGGTTTCATCCAAGTGCTGACGGAGCGACCGGCACTCGTGAAGCAGTGGCCGCTGCACCTGAAACGGAACACACCACTGGACATGGATACCGTGCTCGCGATGCCGACAAAACGCGCCTCAACGAAGCGTTTTCTTCAGCGAATCCAGTGCTTTCTGGATCCCTCCTTCTACGATGGGTTGCGGACCTCACGGACCATCAAAAAGTGTGCGCTCACGGCGGCGGAAATCCAACAGGCGGTCGAGATGGGCAAGTTCGAACCGTGCCCGATCAGCGACATCGGCGCCCAGGTGCAATTGCCAGAGGGCATGCACGGCGTGAACGTCTTCACGGTGCCGGAGCTGAAGGGACGACGACGCCTCATCACGGAGCCCCTGCTGAACCGCGTGATCCCCAAACATCACGTCCCGCGCGTCCACTACGACACGCGCCTCGGAAGACGACAGCGGCTGCGATACGCCCGTTACATGCTACAGATCGACTTCGAAGCTTATTACGACGCTATCCCGATCGCGGCGACACTCCGTAACAAGTTCGTTTTTCGAGCCAGGCATGACGGGCGATACTACCGCCTTCGTACTCTCCCGACCGGCGCGCGATGGAGCGTTGCCGTCGGCCAGGCGGTGACGTGGACGATTGTCGACATCGACACGCCCGTCACCATCACCACGCTCATCGACAACATTCTCGTGGCCGCACGCGAAGGTCAGGAGCGTGAGTTTGTGCTCGCGGTGCGCACGGTCGTCGCACGCATCAAGGCGGCGAACCTGATGACGTCACCCAACCGGGACGAGCTGGAGGCGATGTCGGACGAGGAAATCCTGCAGCTGGCGAGTGCCAACACCGTTTTTCTCGGTGAAGAATACACATGGAATGGCCGAGAGCGGCTGATCCGCAACTCGGTGAAGACGGTGGCGAAGCTGAAGCTTGCGCTCCAAAAGACCAGCCACACCATACGCAGTCTGGCCTCGCTCATCTCGCTGATCTTCTTCGCGCTCCATACCACGCAAATGAACCCCGCACGGGCATTCAAGCTGCTGAGAGCCTACCGAGGCATATACCGGCTGACGTTCCGCGGGTACGACTGGGATGACGCGGTGCCGTACATCGACTCCTCCGTGGCGCGATCGCTGCAGGAGATCGGCGGCGCACTGGTGCAGAATCCGTGGTGGAAAATCTCGGACGAGAGACACCCAACGACGGATGAAGCGACCTATGACGCGGTGGCCTTCACCGACGCGTCGCTGGAGGGCTGGGGTGCTGTGCTTCACCTCCGCGACGCGGGCGCCACAGAAATGTGGACCTATCGGCAGCGCTGGACCGAGGACCTGGAACGGCAACTCGGCGGCGACGACGGCGAGGCGGAACGCGTCCTCGAAAAACTGCGCCAGTACCAGCTGCGTCGCCGCGTCCGGTCGGGTGGCCGGTTCGAGGACCCAGACCTGCAGGCGGACCGCTTCCAGGCGCGGTACTCGGCACACGCGGAACCACGCGCGGCTCAACTAATGCTGCGACACCTGGTGGAGCACCACAGGGTGCCCAACGGAGCGCGAATCGCGCTTGCCACGGACCACCGTGCGATTGTCATTGCGCAGAAACACCTGAACGGTTTCGGCGGCATTGGCAGAGGCTACGCCTTGAACAAACTTTTCGAGTACACCTACGACCTCTGGTACAACAGAGGGATCGACGTAGTCTTTTTCTACGTCGAGGGTGCGCGGAATCCGGCGGACGCCTACTCGCGACACTTCGGGGTGGACGCGACAGGGTCGCTGGAGGTTCACCGGGTTGAACCGTTTGGCGTGCCGTTCCTCCGGCACATGTGGTGTCCGCTATGTGAAGAGCGGCGCCGCGAGGAGGGCGGCGAGATATGATCGTCACCAGGAGCATCCGAGGGGAGCCGGAACCTGACGGCCGACTCTCCAGAGGACGGTGCGACGACATCGCCCACAAGTTATGGATGGCTAACCGCGTTCTATGGGGGGGAGGCTTCCCCGGTACCGGTGCCAAGCCATAAGAAAAAGCACACGAAAGAAGTCCAAGACGACTTGATGTGCTCCTCACGCGACTGAACGCGGTAGAGGAGGCCGGCGGCATAATCATGACGCGGCGCCGCGGTCGTGGTTGCGTGCCTGCCTTGCCGCTTCCCAATGGGGTCGCGAAGATTAGTTCCATACCCATCTGCCTTCCACAAATCTTTCTCCCTTCTCGCCCTCTGTTGTCTTCAAGAAATTATATCTTCGCGAGCACCATATCACACAGGACGGTGGCATTCCATTGGCGGCGTGTAAAACCACAAAGGCAATCGAATGGCACTTGACCTTATAGTTGGCCGGGTTAATTTGTCTGGGCAAAAGAACTGGAAGGGGGATGGGGGTGGTTGGTGGGATGTGGTGATGGATTTGCGAAATATACAGACTGGGTGCCATAATGTTTCCCGATTGGAAATTATGGCCACAGGTCGGAAATATGTGTTTCTGTTATGAATGATTACTTTCTATTGTCCCTTTATTTCTTCTCTAATGTGTTATTCATAAATGAAGTAATCCACTCTAAGTGTTGATGCGGCCCGCGACGAAAAAACGCCCACCCACCCAACCCTAGACACGAATTTCTCGGATGTCCGGAACGGACCGGAAGGCCACAGAACGGCGGACCGGTTTCCTTCCGCGGATGCGGGGTGTGTACTCCGGGAACCGTGGGAAGGTGAGGGCGTCGACTGTGGCGTGGACGAACCGCATGTAGATGGTGAGTGAAAAATTTTAGGGTTGAAAAATTTCCTTTAAATGAACCGCTTTCTGTTCAGGTAATATTTTGCAAGATGATGAATTTCTCGTTTCAACAAAGTTTCAAAGTCTCCTTTCAAACAGATTCTCTTAACCCGTGAGCGTGGTTTCCTTTCTTTATACCTTCTTCCTGATGGGGCGCGCCCATCATCCACCCAGTTCCGCTTTCCTTTTCAGCCCACCCTGTTTTTCTACTATTGTGCGTTTGTAGTTTCCTCTGCGACATGGGTCCCCGGTTGTTCCCAACGATCCCTTCGGGTTCTGTAGCTTCCGTTTTTTTTGTAGATTTGCCGACCGCAGCGCCGCCGGGATTCGTGTACGTGCGTCCCTGCGTGCGCCGCTGGAGCTAGCGCTGGTAGCTTGATTGTTTATTCGGCGTACGCCCTACTGTTTTCCTTTCATCGGGCGTCACTCCAGATGTCGATTTGACATTTCGCCATAGCCCTCCACCGATGACTTCCCTCGTGGTACTTGGCTTCCGTTCCCGCAAAAAGTCATTCACAAAGTAGCCTAGAGTGCAGCGCCATACACCCATTGAGAGGCGGGCACTTCGGCTCGTTTGCTCGTTCGTTCTTTTTCCTCTTCCAGCATGTCCATTCCACCACGAAGCGAGTCAGCGCAGAGGTGCATAGAACCACCGCTCGCTTCCGCCCCCGCCTCCCTGTTGTGCCCCACGTCCTGACCCTCGCCGTCCAGCGCCGGCCTTCCGCCGTCGAATCAGGCCACGCGCCTGGCGGGCTCACCCTGCTCTTCGTTGTCCGCTTCGGGTGCGGGCCGCGCCCAGGGACCTGCTCGGAGGCGGTGGCAGTGGCGGCTGTCGTGCGGGTAACGGGGTGGTGGTGTGGGGAGTGCCGGCGTGTTCGACGCGCTGCATCGTGGACGCAA